>NW_027425524.1:9436-14072 GCF_003597395.2 Chelonoidis abingdonii
ACTATTCAGAAAGTGTATGTTGCATTTTGTGATTTTGTTTTGTTGCATTGATGGTTGGTTGTCCAGCGTGGGCGAGCGAGTGGTGTTTCTGTTTAAATCTCTATCCCCTGTGTAATAAATTGCTTCAATAACTGTACTCAA
Organism: Chelonoidis abingdonii; assembly: GCF_003597395.2. Classification (NCBI taxonomy): domain Eukaryota; kingdom Metazoa; phylum Chordata; order Testudines; family Testudinidae; genus Chelonoidis; species Chelonoidis abingdonii. Next base: position 9,578 of record NW_027425524.1, read on the forward strand.
TACTGGTGTGATACAGCAGCAATATCACAGGTGAACTGCGTGACCGGATGTACCATTGCTTTGGGGAGAAAGGATCTGGGCTTTCTCTGAGGATCTGGTGACGAGGCCAGAGGGGGACACACTGAAGAACTGAAGGGGTTAGGGGCCTCGTATTGGCAACTTGTCAGGCAGCTGTAGCTCAGAGGAGGGGGTGGCGGTGACTGGTCCTGACGGCTGGGTGAGTTTGCGTCACTGAACATCCAGCTGCCAGCGATGGCAAACTATCCCTGCTACTTGTGGCAGCGGCAACAGAGAGACTCACAGCTGCTCGAAGCCACCCTAGAAAGGTGCAACAGCATGTGCACCGTATGTTGATCGACCTGTCAAATTCACACAGGAAAGCTGCCGCTGATCAGAAATAAGCCCTAAAAGCTGCGTGCCGTGTGAAATCAGTGGAACATGTGCTGCTCTTCTGTGAAGATGTGAGCATCCAAGGCTGAGGGTAGGATTGCGTCCAGAGCGACTCAAAGCAAATTGGATTAGGCCAAAAAAATCGGAAATTCAAGGAAGGAGAAAGATCGGATGAAGAATCCGGCCTGCACTGGTTACAGCTGGGACTGGCGTGGGGACTAAGCAGGCAGTTCTACAGACAAGGGGACGCTGGGGTTACAGGTGGACAAGGAAGCAAGACGTATGAGGTCACACGAATTGCCTTGCTGCCAGAGAAGAACTAATGCCTCTTCGGCTGCGATTACTAGGAGAGTTGCCCAGCAGCTGAGAGAAGTGATCATTCCGCCTCTATTTTGTGCACGTGGTGAGGCCACAGCTGGAGTACTGCATTCCGAGTGTTTGGGGCTGCCGCACTGACAGATAAGGATGTTGACAAGATTGAAAGATCCTGCAGACGAGTAGATGAAAGATGGAATTATGGGACTGCGGCACGTGACTTACAGAGAGGCTCAAGCGGAACTGGACTTGTGGCTCAGAAGGAGAAGAGCTCGAGGCGGCGGATTTGAGTAGCATGCGCCTCAAACAGCCTGGAATGGGTTCCAAAGAGGATGGTCTAGGTTCTCGAGTGGTGCAAATCCGACAGAACCAAGACCAGTGAGTCCAAGTTTCAGTGGGGGATGTAGGTTTGATAGTAGAAATTTTCACTAGATATGTAACACTGAATGGAGTTTACCTAGAGTGGGTGAAGTCTGCCATCCTTATAGCGTTTGTTAAGCCTGGCTTGACAAAAACACCTGCTGAGTAGAAATTTAGTGGGCTTGGAACAGGAGGCTTGGCACTGAGTATAATCTCTGGAAGTCTTGGCTGACCCTAGATTCGTTCTATATTCTAAGTAAGCATCAAGTGGTCACAAAATGTTTCATGTTCACATCGTACAGATGCTGGGAATAGGCGACAGGGATGGATCACTTGTGATTCCTGTTCTGTTCATTCCTCTGAGTCCCTGGGCATTGACCACTGTTTCAGACAGACACTGGCTAGAGTGGACTTGGTCTCCCAGTATGCTTTTTCTTTTGTTTATGTACAGGAATAGGTACATGCAAAGCAGAAATGGGGGAGGGGCTCTACATTTAAACCAGTTTAGAAGAAATGTGTTCAAACACAGTTGAGACTTGATGTATGGAGAAAATAACAAGTGATCCCAGCTCCTTGCCCCAAGCCTTATATGGGGATTGGCTGCCGCTCTGAGGGGAGCGCGTTATAAGCTGTGTCCTGTGGATGCAGACCTACCAGCTGGTTCTCCTGAGGGCAGAAGGTGAGTTGCTGGGCAGGGATGCTGCATGGCTGGGTTTGAACTATGAATGGGATCTAGACTTACACTGGCCTCCAGTGAGGGGTTAGATGCTGAGGCAGTGGAATCGAGCATCACAGTCACAAGATTCAAAGCTGCTTGGGGGAGCAGGGGATGATTGTGTTAAGATTTTAAGTGCATACCCTTAACAGTTACCCACACAACCTGGAGCGCCCAAATTTGTCAATTGCACTGTGGTTCTGTTCTCTGTGGAAAGGTCTCCAGGAACTGGTACTTCCAGCTGCAGAAAGAGCATAAAAGAAAGAGAGTTAATGCTTAGAAGAGCTCTTGTGTGTGTTAGATGGAGTGGAGGTTGTCCAGAAATCAGTTTGCTCCACTTTTCTCTGGGATTTCCTTAGGAAAAGCTGAAGCAGGGAGCCAACTATCTGCCGTCTCTGAAGCTCAACTCAGGACTTTAGATTGAGACAGCCGCATTGGCTGCAGTCAGAGAAGGCCTTGAAAAGGCTTGTGGCTAAGTGAATGTAAGAGCAGCAGTGATTGGGGCAGGAAGGAACCTGGGTGTGCTGAAGAGCAGGAGCTCTGGTACCCAGACACCTTTCCTGGCAGCATGTTCTGAGCAGCAAGCAAACTCCCCCCTGCCCTGAACAATTCACCTGCGATTAAGAGGCACATTGGGCTTTCTCATTGCCTTTTCTGCTGGGGTGGGCAGGCATCTGGAGGCTCTTTGAGAGAGAATTGAGAACTTAGTGGGAAACCAGTTCAAACAGGAAAGTTGGTTATAGACTCATTTATTTAAATATTAAATATCTTCTTTGAGTGATTGCTCATGTGCATTCTGCATAGGATGTGTGCTTGCCACGAGCACCGGATGCGCAAGTCTTTCCCTTGAAGTACCCAGAGGGAGCTGACGCCTATCAGCTCCTAGTTGCGCCACCATGGGGCAGTATAGGGCGTGCACGCTGCCCTACTCAAGTCCTTCTTGCGGCTATGAAGGGCTTGTGGACAGTCTGCTGCAGCTTTCTCTCTTTGGACTTCATTTAGTTCAGAGTTAGTACCTGTAGTTAAGTGTGCCGTGTCAGGACATGCCCTGTGCCCTGGCTTTAAGTCATGTGAATTTGTAAAAGGGCCTTGCCGTGAGTGATCACAGTGGACTGTTTACTTTGGGGGGAAACCCACCTACGAGCTGCAAAATTCCAGATCCTTTAAGCCTCGGACCAAGAAGAGTGGACGACAGCTCCAAGCCATTTTGATGTAGTCGGCCCTGACTCTATACCACTGCACCCTCCGAGTCGACCAAGCACGCCGGCATCAGTGCACAGTGACCCAGCGGTGCCCACCACAGTCGACACTGCTCCCTAGGGGGAACTCTTAAGAAGGTGAAAAGAGGTCTTCCCTGCCTAGGCATCGGCCAAGGCTGGAGAGGAACTAGAATGGGCTGGGCAATTGATGGTTGACAACTGCAGCTTTCCTACCTGCTGGACACATCCTATGACAGATGTCAGGCCTTTCCTTTGCAAATTAGAGAAGTGGGGAAGTCAGTGACCCTTACAGTGTAAGTGGATAAAAAGTTATACCGCTTGTCTCCTTGAGTAGTTGTCCTTTAATAGAAATTGACTTTGAAGCTAAGCAAAATATGCTTTATTTGAAATACAAAAAAATTATATCTATCCTTCCCAATATTCTCTTACTCACTCTCTCTCACACATATTCTTCCACCCCAACTTTTGGAATGACGTTTTCTACCAGAATTCCTTACACTACAGAGGTAAATTAAATTAACTTTTGAAGATTAACCATCATTTCCTGTAATGAAAAGAAAAAACAAGACAACTTTCAGTTTTCCAAAATAATTGAGATTATCAAACAATTAGTCTCTTACTCTTTAACCAATAACATCTCTATTATTTCATTTTCACTAGTAACACTAATATATTCAAAGATCACAAATTCTTGTCATTGGTTAGTTTTCCTTTAGTCCCCATAGCCAACAACTGAACCTTGGTTCAGGTTGTGGTTTGTCCCAACACTTCTGAGAGTTGATATTTCTCTGGTTTTTCTTCCATGCATGTTGGTGGAAGGCGTCTCCTATGTGGAAATGTTAGCATCATGAGGAAAAATACCTCTTTTCACACTTTACATCTTTCACAGTAGGAGGTGGTGGGGAGAAGTGATGTAAATGCATAAAACACAAGAGAAAACTGTCTGGTTTACACTAAAGACATTTATCGGTATAATTATTGCTCAGGGGTGTGAAAAATCAATACAGCTGAGCAACATAGTTACACAGCTCTAATCCCCTATGTAAATAGCGCTACATCAGGAGAGCTTCTCCTGCCACCATAGCCATCTGAGACAATATTGATTTAAACAACTGAACTACACTGTGGTCATAGGCACTTCCATCAGTTATTGGGGGTCTGCTGTTCTCCACTTTGGAAATAGTGAACATTTTAAATCACCGTGTCTTTGTTAGCATGTCTAGTAAATTGGAGAGAGCTCTCCTATTGACAGAACTGCACTTGAACTTTCTCTATATCATCATGGAAGGATAGGGAAAAAGCAAAGCTGAAGTGAGAAATGATGACTTTAGTAAACGGTCATTTGTCTTAAATGCTCCAATAAATCTGAGCTGAACTAATATCTAATTGTATGACCACACAGCCATCAAGAAAGATAGAAACCCAGATCACAGAGAGATAGAATACATGACAATGAAAGTGTAAATTGAAATTCCAGAGCAGGTTACATCTAATT
>NW_027425525.1:0-15615 GCF_003597395.2 Chelonoidis abingdonii
ACGCCGCTATGGTTTTTTTCAATATTCTAATTTAATTGATCGGAGGATGGTCAGGTGGTGCGCACCCTCATCAATGTCAGATGACGACACTAAACTGGGTGGTAGATACGCTGGGGGTAGGGATAGGGATACAGAAGGACTGGACAAATTAGAGATTTGACCAAAGAAATCTGATGAGGTTCAAACGAAGGACAAGTGCAGATTCCTTGCATTAGGAGAAGAATCCATTGCACTGTTACAGACTAGGGACTGAGTGGTTAGGTAGCAGTTCTGCAACAAGGACGAGGGGTTACGTTGGATGAGAAGAAGTGGATATGAGGTCACAGTTGCCTTTTTGCCAAGAAGGCTAATTGGCATTTGTTGCTGTATAAGAAGCATTGTCAGCAGATCAGGACATGATCATTCCACTCTATTCGGCGTTGGTGAGGCCTCATCTGGAGTACTGTTGTCCAGTTTGGGCCTACACTACAAGAAAGATGTGGGAAAATTTGAGAGAGTCCCACGGAGAAGGCAACCAAAATGATTAGGTTGGCTGGAGTACATTGATTATGGAGGAGAGGCTGTAGGAAAGGTATTATTTAGTCGGCAGAAAAGCAGAATGACGGGGATTTTTGATAGCTGCTTTTAACTACTGAAAAGGGGTTCTCCAAAGAGGATGGATCTAGATGTTCTCAGCGAGGTAGCAATGAACAGAACAAGAGTAATGGTCTCAAGTTGCGGTGGGGGAGGTTTAGGTTGGACATAGGAAAAAAATTTCACTAGAAGGGTGGTGAACAGCACTGGAATGAGTTATCAGGGAGTTGTGGAATCTCCCTTCCTTAGAGGTCAAAAAGCTTGACAAATGCCCTTTGGCTGGACGATTAATTGGGATTAGGTCCTGCTTGATGATGGGGTTGGACTAAATGACCTCCATAGAATCCCTTCCAACTCTGATATTCTGTGATTCTTAAGTTAAATAGCAGTCCTTATTGTCTGGATTCCATTCATAGATTAGTTAGGTTTTGCCTGAGAATTCCTCATTTTTAGTACCTGGATTCATTACTAATCCTTTACAATATTTATTATGTACAGAAATGCATATGATACATACACATAGCGCTTGCCACATTTCATTTACAAAGCAGAGATTATTTTTTAATTATAAAAGAGATGATTGTTACAGCCTAGCACAAACTAAGTGTTAAACCCTCAAATCTTGGCAAATCAAAGACGCTCTTCACTGGATGTCAAGAGGAAAATGTTTGGGGCCTCATAAACCAGAACTAGCAAGCTTTGCCAAAAACCAAAAACATGGCAACATAAGACTACATTTAGTTAAAAATAAACTACCTGTTAATTTAATGGGCCCCCAGAGAGGCTGAATTTTGTATGGCTCCTTTGTAATCCTCATTTGCGAAAGAGGGTCTTCTTAGGATTTTACTTCTAAGCACTTGCTTCTAGTAACTTTCTCAAGTATCTGAAGATGTAATTACATTGCTTAAAAACAATGTTTGCCTTGCCTTTATTTATATTTTCCTTTATAACATACCCTAAGTACTTATACTGTTCTTGCTCACAAGCTCCCCACTATTTCTTCAAAACAGAATTGCCCTTTCTTCATTATGTATGCTCTTTCTCCAACAATGCTGGTATTTCTAAAGTACATGAAATTCTTGTTGTGAACAACTCACATTTTGTGTAGGCAGTTGAAATTTATTTTGACATGCTCATGAAAATGTTTCCAAGCAGTCAGGATTGGTGTATCTGAGAGGTCATATGGGGGTCAGTCTTGTGCTTTCAGATGATCATTTACACTTTTGTGAGAACCAGCTCCACCCTCCTGGATTGAAAGGAGCAACTCTTCCCGTAGGACAAATCTGCCAGAGCTTGCTGTATGCGTCATCTGTGTATACATTACATGTATGTGACAGGGTAGCTTGTCATAATAGAATAGGTTTAGGGTTAATTTTCTTTACTGTAAGGAGTGGACAGGGAGGAATCAAGCACTGACCAGAGGACCAATCAGGAAGTGGATTTTTTTTGAAGTAGGGAGGGAAAGGAACTCGGGGTCTTTTGTTTCTGCCCGGCTATGTGATTGAAACAGCTTTTCTGTAACCTCAAATCTCCTTTCTAATATTTCTACTTTCAGGTGTGAGTACAAGAAACCAAGCAATAGGCTATGTGTTTTGTTGTATTACAGTGGTTGATTTTGCTGGGACTGTTTTAATTGGGCATCTTTTAAATCAGGACTGTTTATTCCTATTTTCTTATAAGCCATATTCCCTGTATTGATTCTTTAATGCAGAGTTTGTTATATGTAATCTTTCTATTTTATATAAGTTTTCTTTTTTTTTAAACTTGTGGAGTTTCTTTTCCTATGAGGCAACGGGAGGGCATATTTCTTGTGCCCGGACTCTTGTCTACCTCTGCTGTGACAGGCTGAGGGGAGGGGAGCCCTGCTCTGTGGGTTTACTTTCCTATGTCCAGGCGAGGAAAACAAGCTACGGGAAAAAAGTCATAGGGGAAAAGAGGAGAATCAACTCTGTTCTCTTGTGTTTGAGGTTTTCTAGTACTGCTACGAGACAAAGGGTTGAATCTTTTGTGTGAGCTTAAACTAGGTTGAATGCCATAGCCTCAGGTGGAAGTAGAATTATCCTCGCTTGGTTGTATTCAAGGAGCATTTAGTTAAGGCATCGCTTCAGCATAACCCAAGGAAAGGGGGAAGCTGGGGATGAGATTAAGGGACCCAGGGGGCTCCTGGGTCTTGTGGAGGTCCCCAGGATAATTGAGGTGACTTGAGCTGATAGGAGCCAATTTCCTATCTTGGTGGCAGCGAGATTAAAGATTCCTAGCTGGTTACAAGTTTGGGGGGAATTCATAGTAAAGGCACCAGAGTTTGGACTGCTAAAGTCCAATTTTGGGACAGACGTTTTACCCACAAGCATGCATGCAGATAAGCTTCTGACAGAACTTTTCTAGTTTTATCAATATAGAGTTAGGGCATGAACACTGGCTTGTGTAGTAATGCAGTTTAACCAAATAAAGGACTCTGTGACTGACATACTTATTTAGAAGTTAAGTCCTGTAAAGGAATCTGTTCTTCTATTGCTAAAGTAAGAAATAATATGCAGCTATAAAACCTGCTTGAAATCACTATGCATATGTGCAGTTTTCTCGTTGCTATAAGTTAAAAATTTCTGAAATTCAGTTTGCAGGAGAGAGAATTCTTTATCTGCAGCAGATCTCCCTTCTCACCTGTTTAGGCTAGGAGGGGCTTCTCCGGAGTTCGTCACTGCCCCCTTACCCCTTCCCAGTCTGAGTTGGAGGTAGAGCAGAGGAGCTGTGGTTGTTGCTCACAGGATGGAAGATAGAAGAGCCAACACAGAGCTGTCTGTGTGTAATCTTTCATGTAGTTTGTGAATGACTACCAACTACAAAAAGCCAGTTTCTCCTCCCTCACACTTCAACTGCTAGAGGGCCTCATCCTGCCTGATGTAACTAACTCGTTTATCTCTAGACTTCGAGCTCTCCTGGTGTTATACCTTGCCTCTGGAAAATACCCACTAATATGCATCTGCAAAGTCGGGTATTCAGCCCCGAAAGCTTAAGCTCCAATATATCTGTTTAGTTGTAGGTGCCATAGGACTTTTTTGTCGCTTTTTCTGAATTGCTGGCCTCTCTTTTGCTCCCCTCTTCCCACCTGTCAGAAAGGTGGCATGTTGGTGAGGGAGAGAGCTCTGCCGCAGCAACCCAGCCTGATAGCTTCCCATCTCAGGAGACAGGGAAGAGGGGCAGGCAGCTAGTTGGCGAGGGATGTCCTCTGATCCTTCCCTGCCCTGCCCCAGGAAATGAGCTTCTTCATCTAACTGAGACTAAACTCCAACCCTGGCCATTAATCCCCTCACTTACATAACTATCTTGAGTTGCCAATACTTTGACATAGATGTTAAAGTTTAGACAGGCAAAAGTTAAGGTTCTCGTTCTAATTGTGTGTTTTACAAATCAAAGTATTAATTGACAACTTTCCAATTGTTCTGATATCAGGCTGTAATTATAACTGTTTCACGGGTGTTTTTTGTAAATGGAAATAATTTGACTGCCTTTAGGTTTAAATCTACAGTATTTTGCTTTGGAAATTTAAGTTTCTATAAAATATGGTGTGTTTTATTGGCTCAAAGTAATGTGAGGGGAAGTTATTTTTCATTAAAGGGTAGCATCTGCATTCTCTCATCCTCTCCCAGTCCTCTGCAGGAAAGTGTGGAGAAACTGACTGGGACATTTAACAGAGTGATTGGTTGAATTAAGAGAGAGAAAGGAGCCTGGTCCTAATAGTGTAGCAGGAAGCAGGACTTGGGAGTAGGCCACACTGCGGCTGGTGTTAGGAGTGAGGGTACGTCTACCATGCACGTATATTTCGAATTAGCTAAACCGATATACAAAAACAGATCTAAATCAATCGGTTAGCGCGTCCACAGTGGATCACGAATGGATTGTATTTGCGTCCATGGTCGCAAGCTACCATCGATTTCAGGAGCGGTACACTGTGGGTAGCTGTTCCAGCATCCATAGTTCCCACTCCGGGTTGAGGCACAGTGCCTGATGGGTGCAGAGACTTGCCCGGGTGATGCTGGGTACAGCCTCACCCCCCTTTGTTGAAGGCAGCAGACAACTCTTTGGCGCCTTTCCCCGGATGCATGAGCAAACGAAGCCCTTAAGCACAGCAAATCATGGGACTCCTGAGACCAAACGGGTAGTCCTGACGCGTTGTCAACACCTCGCATTACTCTCTGCAGCAGCATTCAGTACACGAGAAGGGTGACATTTACATGTATCAAGGAATTATTTATTTTACTCTCTTTCACTGTCTGGGGGGGGGAGGAAGAGACTGACGAAGCTGTTTCCGTGAACCAACACAAGACACGTGATGTATTAGAGCTACAGACATTGGGCGCTCAGCAAGAATGCAAATAAGTTTTCAGAGACTGCTTTGGAGACTGGTAGCTGTAGTCCTCTATACCAGCCCCACTCCCTCCATGAGCATAACGTTGAGTCTCTGGCTTCCGTTACGGCTGTTACAAACACCGCTGTGGATCCTGAGTTTATTTTTTCAAACGCTTTGGCATTTTCCCTGTTCTTTAACGGAGCTCTGATAAAAACAGATTTGTCTCACCATACAGCGATCAGATCTAGTATCTCCCGTAAGGTTGCAATTGCAGGAGCTACTTTTGCATTTGAACTACATCGCCACCCGTGTCTGATCAGAGCTGGACACGTGAAAGCAGGAAGTGTCATCTAAAGGTCTCGGGGCTTTTCCTGTTTACGCGGCACTCCCGCATCCGAGTTCGGATTGCGGGACCAGAGCGGTCAAAGTGGTGCCACTGTGGGATACCTCTAGGAGGCAAATGTCGATTTCTGTCCACACGACCCTAATCCGAGTCTATCACTTTCGAATTAGCGCTACTCCTTCGATCTGGAGGGAGTTCCGAAACGATTTAAGGAGCCGTTTAACTCGATATTAATGACGACGTCGTGTGAACGGGTACAGCGTTAAATCGGTATATCGGCCATTAAACCGATTTAAAGTCGCAGTGTAGACCTGGCCTGAGAGTTGACTCCGGACAAGGCAGAGAGGGAAATGAAGATGGGGAGGTATCAGAGGAGAAAAAGCGTTATCTGGGGCTTGCAGAGGACAGTGACAGGATTTTGCATTGGAAAGGAAAGGATTGTTGAGGATGAGAGGCCTAGGGAGCATATCAGGGAGTGAAACCGAGTAGATGAAGGAAACTAGGACCAAAGAGAAGTAGGGAATCTGAGGGGCAGGGAGTGCATGGTGTCTGGATGGGGAAGGGACTATGGGAATGGGAGAGGAAATCGCAGGCAACAACCTGAAAATTGCATGGGTGTAGTGGCTCTGGACTGACGGAGGTGGTGATCGAGAGGAAGAAGCTCTGAGAGCTGAGGGATAATGTTCTGAGTAATTGGATTGTGAGGTAATAGGAGACTACAACTCCAGCAATTTCATGAACTCTGTAGGGCTAGATTTCCAGCCCTGCTGTTTCTGGGCTGCAAGGGGAGACTACAGCCAAGTCCTTCACAGTTCCTAAACTGTGGAGTCTCTGGAGCAGGTATTACTGTAGTTTCAGGATCATGAAAGGGATAAGGGGAGGTGTGTGTTTGGGAAAGGTGGTCCATAGGACAGTCTTTCCCTTACCTGAGGTTGTCAGAACTCCCAACAAGGGCAATTTAACTATTTCACTCCAGGCGGTGTAAGGAATAAATCAACAGGAACACAGCAATTCAGTCTGATAAGATTCATGCAAGTAAGCATGCTCTAACTAACACTGCAGTTTTTAGATTTAAGCACACACAAACATAAGCAATAGGTTTAGAGCATCCCAGATATTCACCTAACATCTGGAATGGTATTGACTAATTAACAGCAGGTTTGCAGTTGCCTGTTGCTCACCCGCCAGGGAGAAGAGGTGTCAGGAAAAACATCTCAAGATGACTTCAGAGAACTGCTCCCAAGTACAATCTATTAGCTAATCTTCTGTAACACACACAGGCCATAATGATCCCTACTATATCATCACTTTTCTAACTTTCCATAAACTTAATATCAGAGATGTCTAGACTCAAAGTTTTCCAACTACCAAGGTTTTTAGTCCCACTTGTTTACTTGTTTGTCCCCTCCTGCTGTTCTGAGTAGCAGAAACTGTAGCTAGTTTTGACCTTGCTTCTAAAAGCCTGTCTCCAAATTAACCCTTAAGTATGTGGTGTTCTATTTCATTACTTCAGAGCGACTGAATGCACATAATATGGTTGCAATTAGCTTGATCACATTCTGGGGTATACACACCTCTCAAATCCAGGGCAACTGTCCATAAGACAGTCTTTCCTTAAGAGTTAGTCTGTATTATTATTATTATTATTGTTTGTTTGTTTGTTTATTTTTAATTGAGAATACATTATCTGATCTACATTATATTCACCAGCATATTAATTTTTCTGTTAGTATGGCATGCCGCCAGTTTTAACAGCACTTCACCCCTCACAGTAAGATCAGGACTTCTGGCCTCCTTGGGTTGTTCCGGATCATTCCATCAGTTGGTTATTGCAACTTCTATCTAGTTCGCTGTCAGAGAACACTTTTGCTTAGCTATAATCTATTTTTGAACCTGGTTAGGGCTGCCATTATCACCTCCCATCCAAAATATCACACTCATGAAAGACATTTTGCAACTAATAATTTGGTTCTTGCTAAAATGGAAAGCAAAATAACAGGTTAGAAAACCTAAATGTGTGTTTTAGTGCGAGGTATACTTTAGCCGTATTAATTTAATACAAATTAGTGAAAACATTATGATAATTCACTAGTATTTATTAGTGGCAAAAGAAAACCCCAGAAATGAGGCTAAAATAAAAGTGTATTTAAAAAATACAACAACTTGTCAAAATACAGAAAATTCTACATGTTGAAGGTATCTAGATTTGGATTATCCCTGCTAAAGTAAATAGATTGCATTCTGTCATGTCCATTTACTCATCTCTAAGACCTAATGGGCAGATTGCTTCGTTATGCGGATTAATAATACCTGTCATGGCTGTGTAGCTAACCATGCTGTGATGTCCATTGCTTACAACATATCACTGAAGTGCTGTTAACGAATATAACTAGGGCCCTACCAAATTCACGTCTATGAAAAACGTGTTACAGACAGTGAAATGTGGTCCCCCCTCTGCCCACCATGAAATCTCATCTTTTGTGTGCTTTTACCCTATACTGTACTGATTTCATGGGGAGATCAGCATTTCTAAAACTGGAGGTCTTGAGCCAAAAGAGTTACAGGAGGGTCGCAAGGTTTAGGGGAATCAAGTATTGGCACCCTTACTTCTTTGCTGCCTTTAGAGCTGGGCGGCTGGACATTGGTAGCTGTTGGCTGGATGCCTTGTCTGAAGGCAGCACCTCACCAGTGGTACCACAGAAGTAAAGGTATCAATACCATACATTGCCCCACCTTGATTCTGCGCTGCTACCTTCAGAGCTGGACAGCCAAAGAATGGCAGCTGCTGACTACGAGCCCAGCTCTGAAGGCTGCAACCACCCTCTACAATAACCTTGTGAGATGACCCCCCACCCCCTCCAGCTCCTTTTTGGATCAGGACCCCTACAATTACAACACCGTTAAATTTAAGATTTACAATATCTGAAATCATGAAATTCACAATTTTTAAAATCCTATGACTGTAAAATTGACCAAAATGGACCATGAATTTGGTAGGGCCCTAAACAGAACTGCACATTCTGCAGCATCTTACTGCAAAGTAAAATTGAGACTGGAGTGTAGAGGAAAGTATTTCAGACACTGGAGAAATCTACAGCTGCACTGATCTTTAAATGAAGGCTTTTATAATTTTAAATACATGTAAAATACTTTTTCACCTTCATGCTTGACTATTTAAATGTTAACTTGAAGAGGCTTCTTGTTTATGCTCCAATAACTGTGTCCTGGACTTATTAAACTCTGATGCAGAAGGCCTAAGTTAAAATTGATATCAGGTTAGCAGAGAACGCCTTCAAGTTGCTGTTATACTGCAACATGCTCACAGTGTTCTGGCTACTATAAATCATCCTGCTCATTCGGAGACATACATGGTGATACCAACTTCTGAATCCTACCACGCCAACACACGTTTGTTGCCCTTTAAGCAAGACTTACTCCTGCCCCCCCACCACTTTCCCTCGTAGTCCTCTTTCCCTGTCCCTTCTCATTCCATTTAAATGTTTAGATTTAATGAGAATTTGGAATAATGGGTCTCAGCCAGTCTGAGTACAGTATTTGCATATTTTATGATTACTGAGCTACACCATACAATGATAACGCAGATCATATGCTGAGTGCAGGTGAATGCACATCTGAAAAATAAGTGTATAGTTGCCGGTCAGCTACTATACAGCATCCCTGGACTTCAGATGATTCAGACAGACAATCTCATTTTAGTACAGTGATTGGTAGATAGAGAAAATAGTAATGGCATATTGATTTAATAATATTGTATTAAGCAATCAAATATAGATAGCTGCGTGCCTGTGTTGACTATTTTCACAGGTGACTAGTGACAGGGTCAACAAAATGATTAGATGCTGTCACTTTAGACTATGCTGAAGGGGTGGTATTTTTTTTTATGGCTTTATTCCTCAACTGTACATGTTTTAAAATTACAACTTTAGCTAAATGAAGACTTTTTTTGCTCTTTTACTTTGCTTAAAATGTATAATTTGTCATGATAGGCTTTGATCAACATCTGTACACTTTTAATATGTTGGCTATATTTACATTTCTTTGTATTGACTACAGCTGCATTTGTAGTCTTGTTTAGTTTTGAGATTTTCAAAGCAGCTTAGTTCAGAAATATTTTTTCCTAATAAATAATATGTTGTACTGTGAGTTTTTTCTTGGCTAATATAAGGCAATTCATTTGCTTATAACTATTTTTGTATTAAAATATTTATTTGTAAATATTTCTGATTTTACAGGTAGTGATTCAGTTCCGGATTTCTTTCGCATTATGAAACGACAGTTTACAGAGGCAGAATGGAGCGTAATCAAGTCCATGAATAATGAGTGGATTCAGCTAGATATGTTTTCTAGGCACTGGGTAATATATTTTTCTTTTTTAAAAACACAAAGTATAATCTCTCAGATAACACACTTTATCAAAGCAGTACATAATGTTATGATGTAAAACTTCATTAGCTGCACACACACATACAATTATCATTAGATTACATCCTTGGTGCCTCAGGATATCTGTAGGTGTGCCAAGATGGTCTGTACTGCAGCTGCAATTGTTAGGAAGGACTGTGGCTGGCCTTATGCATACATGAAAGTACGATGGAGAAGTTCCCTGGTTCACACATGCCAGAGAGGACACAATCCTAGCCCCTTGAGATAATTTCAGAATTGTAGGTCATTTGTATTATACATATGCATTACAGCACCATGGATTTGTACTGTTCCTACAGCTGAGTAAAAAACTGTCTGTGGGATGTGATTCTCTGCCGCTTAGTATATTACACCAACATAAATCTGAAATAATCTCTGACATGACTTGTCTAAGAATAGAATTTATTTGACCCACAGTGTTTCTGCTCAAGCAGATGACCTTTCAGTCTAGATTGAGTGATAGGCTACATGTAATTGTTGGTGTGTAGGTAACAGATTAGCCCATATAAAGAGCACAAATGTGGATTAAAACATATGTCATATTCTGCATTTTAGGCACTAAAGGAAAGCTTAATAAAGGCCATTGGGATTGGAATAGGCTTTAAACCACGCGCTGCAACAGGATTGAGATTTAATGTCTCCCCATTGCAGCTGGAAGTAGGGAAGGTTTACAAGGAGACAAAGATGTTGTTGGATGGAGACAACGGAGAGAAGGGTGGACTTTTGAGGTAAGAAATCTATCAACAATTTCTGTAATATAATATCTATCAAACATCTAGTGAGCAGGCTCCCTTACCTTATAACTGCTAGTGAGGAGACAATGCATGCTCTGCGTTTGCTGCCGACTGGATCACCGTGGGTGGGTTTCATGCTTCCTAAGAAGCTCAGCCAGACTAGCCAGCAACTGATTCCTTCCTTGCGTCTGGCACATATTTTCTGGCTGTCGTTGCTGACCTAGTCTACTTAACTGCTTCTATCGGAAAAAATGGGATGGCTCCCTGCAGCTCAGCTAAATCGCCCAGCGCTTCACGAGATGAGGCACATTAATACTCCAGGAACTAGCCGGCCGATGTGTTACTCCAAAAGATATACCTGTTCATAGAACAGATAGCTTAAGGGTTACATGCTTGTTCTTTCAACGCTGTAAAGAGGTTAACAAAGGGAAACCAAGACACCAATGACCAAGAGCGACCCAAATCAGAAACAGATTTTTCAAAGCTCAGGGAGGGAATGCTATTGTGGAGGTCTGAGCCTCTTTGTCTGTCTCATGGTACTATGAGAGTGCATCATCTATCTCCAGATTCTACATTGCTTCAGCTTTACCAAGTTTGGTGGATACAAAGATGATACCACACCCACATCAGAACCAAGGGAGTAACATGCAAGTTTACAAACTACACCAAGAGCCCCTGTTAAAGTAGACAGTTAGACTGGAGACAATAGCTCCTACCTGCGCAGATTAGCTATAGAACTACCACGAGGTAAAAGCAAGCCAAGATACGCAGCGCAACGTGTTATCACCAATCGGCCGCGGATGACACGGCGCCGAATCCCTGTGTAGAAGGACAAACGACCCCAAACGACCTATCTGCCTCGCACTGATTGATCGGCTACATAACTCGGCAAGCACCTAGAGTAGCAAGCACGCCCCACCGTCCCGAACGTAACATAATGGTGGGTAAACGAAATAACGAGATCACATAAAAAGATTACCGATCATGTAAAGATCACGTGAGAGATGAAAACACGCTAGATGTATAAGCACTAGAAACTGAATAATATCAAATATGCACTAATACCAACAGAATCGAAATAGCAAGGCACACCCGGCCTAAAAAGAAGGTAAAGAAGAAAAAAAACCAAATAGGCTTTATTGTTTTTTGTATTTACATGTGTGTGTTGCTGGAATGTTTTAAATTGTATTTCTTTTGAATAAGGCTGTTTATTCATATTTTTCTTTTAAGCAATTGACCCTGTATATTGTTATCTTTGATACAGGAGAGCATTTTTATGTCTTTTCTTTCTTTTTATATAAAGCTTTTCTTTTTTAAAACCTGTGTGGATCTCTTTTCTAAGTGAGGCTCTAGGGGATAGAATCCCTGTGCCAGGATTACAGTCTCTCTAGGGAAGACTGGGAGGGGAAAAGAAAGAGGGGGGAAGGTAAATTGCCCTCTCTGTTTTGTAATTCAAGGAGTTTAAGTACAGTAATCTTCCAGGATACCCACGCGGAGGGGAAGCCTGGGAGGAAGTAAAGAGAAGACAAGGGGAAGGGGTTATTTCCCTTGTGTAGACTCAGGGCATCTGGAGTCTGGGGTCCCCCAGGGAAGGTTTTGGGGAGACCAGAGTGAGCCAAACACTGGAAATTTGTGGCTGGTGGCAGCGCTATCAGATCCAAGCTGGTAATTAAGCTTGGAGGTTTCATGCAGGCACCCACATTTTGGACTCTAAGGTTCAGAATTAGGAATTATGCTTATGACAATACCCCTCTCCCAGATTTCTGCCCCAAAGGTGTGACACTTCTGGTTTGCAATTTAACTGTCTAGGGAATGCAATGTTTGTGAAGCAGTTAATGTACAGAGACACACTTTGTTCAGAGTTTAACACCTTTTTGCTCTTTTATACTTAGAGCACATGTGAGTACAGATCATACAAAATAATAAACACCTGAAATAACAATATCCCTCACTTTCTATCTCACCCTTCCTTTGTCAGTCCTTGGGCAACATCTGGGTTTTGGAAGGCAGGCAGGCTAGGTGTCGTCAGCTCATGCAAGCTGTTGTGTGCTAACTGGTCCCTCTCCTTCATGAAGTCCATTCCCAGCTTCAGTGACCTTGCTTTTTCCTTCTCCACTCTTCTTTCTGACCCCTGTTCCTGTACATTTCTTTATCTGAAACCCTTTCTGGTCACCCGGCCTCCTTTGTTCTACACCTGGTAAGTTTCCACTGCTCCTGTCTTCTGCTCTTCTTTCAAAGGAATCAAGTAAACTGATTTTTCTAAGGATGTAGCACATCCGCTGTCCCAGATGTGTTCACCTGAACAGGGTCACTTGCATTATGGCTGCACTGCAGCTGAGACATGGATCCCAAAACAAGCAGATAGCCTCACATTAGCTCTGAGTTAGCATTCTAAAAATAGCAATGTGGATATTGTAACAAGGCCAGCGGCTCGGGCTAGCTGCCTAAGTCCAAGCCCACCTGACCCTCTGGGTCTGAGCTCGGGTGTCCTAGCCTGAGTCACCACCCATGCTGCTATGTCCACACTGATATCTCTAGCCCACTAGCTAGAGAAGAGTTAGTGCAAGTCTGTCTACCCAGAATTGGAGGCATATTCCCAGCTAGAGCCCTGTCCAGGACTAGTGTAGAGCCCTGTAGTGGGACTGGGGTCCTGCAGGACCTGCTGCCATAATAGCAGAAGTAGTGGGAGTGAGATTAAAGAATAGTCCTGTGCAGGGCAGATATACCCTAAATCCCAAGCTCCTTCTATAGTATCTGTTTCATACACATTACAGGACTTGTCAGCCGTGCTGGACCCACATGTATGTAGGCACTCGTGACACAGTAGATTTTCATAATACAATTTCACAATATCAAATCAGAATTCTTAAGTTGTACAGATATAGCCTCAGTTTATCACAATAGTTATAAACAATCTGACTGTACATTATGGTTGTGTTAGAGTTCAGTTTGAACTGGAGTTTTAAACCTGATTGAAAACATAAAGATCAAAACACTAGAATATAAACTTTGAGCACTAATAGAATTTGTCATGGTGGTTTGAGGAAAAATGAATAGATACAGAGAAAAACAAACAACAACTATTTTTGGTGATCCGCTCCGCTCCCCTCCCTCTGCTTGAGCAAGAGAAACAGAATTCTTCATCAGATACCCTGTTAGCCTCGTGAAAAACTCCCTGTGCTGAGTGGGAGACCAGAAGTTCATATCTCACTTCTTATAACACCTGAACTGTTTCCATTTTGAAGACATTACCTGCAGCTTTGTAAATCACGTGTGCGGGTGGAGTTTGCTTTAAACAGACAACTTCTGATATACATCTGTTTTAAAATTAATTATATATAACAAGAATGAATGTACCAGCATAATTTTAAGCCTTGTGGGGTACCAGCTGGCCTCTTTGTATTCCTGACATGCAGAAAACTGTTTTTGTGCATTTTTAATGACATTTAGGCTTGCACTTTTTAAAAACTCTCCTTTTGCCAATCTGTACCTACTGTATAGAGTGTCCTGGTTTCCAGAGGGTCATTATGTCAGGGATTCATAGTAATCTGAGCTTTATATAAATAGGAAAAATCTTTGAAAAGATTGTGACCAATTTTGCAGTATATTTACTTCCATGGTAGATCTAACAATATGGAACTACTGTTCTGCAGTAATTTGCTTTTCATTATTGTACCACTATATGACTGTTGTTTTGTAACTATTGCCAGTAGGTGTGTCTGTCTGGGGATCTTTCCTTTTCCCTTAACTCATCCCAACAGTATAGCCTTTCAGATAGGTGGGGGCAGGCGTTATTTTTCAATTTCTATTAGTCTTTTCAGTCCCATTAATCCAGTTAATAATCAGCATTAATTAAAATTAGATTGAAGGAATAGTTAGTTTCAGCTACCAATTGCCAGCCTAAAATTAAGCACTGCTTTTCCGTTGTTTTTTCTTCTCTCTTGCATTTTTCATACTTCCTAAATGACATCTTGTTTTTGCCAGCCTGTCCCATTCTCTCCTCAGCTCCTTTCTTTCTTGCATTTTGTGCTCCATTTCTTTATAGGTCTAGGTCTCACTTTTTTTTTTGACTATGGTAGACTTGACTAATTATTTGTTGTCCTCAATGAAAACTCTTAAAATAACCTCTTTACTGATAACCTGTTGTATGGACTTGTGAGAAGTCTAGTGTGGTGGTCAAATCATTCAAGTAAAAGTCACCTGGCAGATGGCATATCTGTGTGATTTGTGGCCTCTGTTGTGCTGTTAAACTGAATCAACATCCTCTGGCAAATGAAAAGATATTTGTTAGGGAAATTACAGCTTAGTTTATTTTCTCTTACAGGAGATATATCTGGGAAAGCAAGGCTTGTTACAGTCTGGTTATTCTCATGGTATGGGTGTTCTTTATTTAGTCCATTTTTATATCAGGTATAATTTATCAAAAATACAGAAGAAAAAGAAAGTTTGTTAATTTTTTTTTGTTTTATTTAAATTATGTATTCTCTTTGGTAATACCTATCATAAAAAGCTACTTGGGAGCTTAAAGTCAAGAATAAGTGGAGATTTCTGTTTCTCTTGACCTTTTTCTATGAGTAGAAAAGAGCTTTCTTGACTGAAATATCCATTGCCTCATGCAGAGAAGGATCTTCCCTTTCATCTTGAAATACATAATATATAGTCTGACCTACAAGTTGAAACTCACCTGGAGACACTGGACCTAACTGTTGCCTTGTGTCAAACCTTCCATATCTGAGCAATGTCAGAGAAGATAGCAAAAAGCTGCCTTCAGATTCACCTTAGTGAAGCCAATATCCTAGCCTGACATAAGCTGGATTCAGGGCATGGAATGGAAATCGAACTAGTGGCGCAAATGGATGATTCATAACAAGAATGAATGTACCAGATTTCTTGCTGTTGATGGATAAAGGGCAGACATTCATTCTAATTCTGCTGGACTTCTCTGCAGCTTTCAAGGTGAATAAAAAGCAATACCTTTTTTGAAAATTTTTGATTTTGTTGTTTAAATTTTCTCTTTTGGTTTAAAACAAAATCTGAGTTTAACATGAAGTATGTTAAGACCTAAACTACTACTTATAATCTCATAAAACATTTAAATCAGGCCTGCACAACTCATAAAGCGGCGAGGGCCATATTACTCCAAAGAAAACAGCTGAAGGCCGATCCCCCCCCCC
>NW_027425525.1:19157-21251 GCF_003597395.2 Chelonoidis abingdonii
CCCCCCCCCATTTACATTAAGTCTTATGGGGAAATTGGATTCACTTAACATCATTTCGCTTAAAGTTGCATTTTTCAGGAACATTACAATGTTAAGTGAGGAGTTACTGTAGTAGACTGTCTCGTTTAGATGAGTAGGAACTTAAACTCCAGTCTCTTAGGCATATTTGAGTATTTTCCCAGGCTGACTTGAAATCAGTTTAATTTACTGACAACAGTTAATCCCTCTGTTTAATAAATCATTTAGTTGTGAATGTGAAACAAACATGTTTTGATAAGAGAATTTTATGTATCCAAAACATTTAAATATTGTTTTATTTAATAAATTCATATACTGTTCTGTATTTAATTAAATTCCAGTTACCATCCTAATGGCGCTTGACACACATCATGAGCAAAAAGTTAAATATTTGGTAAATAAGCAATAAATCATTCACCATTTTCTAATATCCTGAAAATATACAGTTAATAAGCATCTAAAAATAAAGGTGTATAATTGCTTAAATAAATATTTATAGTGTACTCTCCTAGATAGTGAAGTACCAAATGCAAAAAGGAGATGGATTTATTTTCTATTACATCTCATAGACATAAAAAAGCCCTTGAAACAAAAACTTGAAACAAATCAAGAATTTTCTCAAAATAAGAGTGAGGGAGGATGTAATTGCTAAAAACTAAATTCATTAAAGACCAAAAATTTTGAAAATGGGATTGCCAGTGTGGAAAAACATGCCAGCTAAGTCATTTGCTTAAAAGTCTGTGGTTTCTAGTTAATCAGCTCTATGAAGAGATTAGTTCCCAAACTAATATTTTGTTACAGAGCAACATTGGGCTACACAGGAATCACAAGCAAATATAAATATATCAATCTTGATGTGATTTTTATGATGGGCTTGATATATGTTAAATGTAAAAGTTACATGCTTTAATCTCCAGTGTGAAAAAAATAGTATAAACTTAGTAAAATCTGTAGGTGGAAAACACAAATGTCTACACCTGTATTTCCAAAGTGCTCCTTACTGTTACAATAACTCCAAAATGAAACCTATTATAAACACTCCTTTTAAAAGTGCATGTGGACTTCAGAGGATTCTGTTCTTTGAAGTTCTTAGAATATGTTTGTATAATTTTCTAAATGTAAAACCCTTCCTGTTATGATGTAAAAAACTTTTGATACAGGACTCCCCTTTTTACAGATGTTGAGTTAGCATATTCCCTTCTGTTAGCTCATACTACAGCTACACTCCCTATAGTCTTTCACCAGCCAGAAGTATTACTGATCTGTTTCACAGTTGATGGCTTACGTACATCTCAGGACTTCTTGAGCTTCATCACAGGGCTGCACTGTGACATTCCCCAGGGCACACTCTAGACTGCTGTGCCCCTTAACTTTCCACTCTGGGATACCTTTTACACTGCTTTGCTATTGAACAGTAAACCTCTCGAGGCTCTGCTCACTCACAGCCACAAGCATGTAAAGTCACTCCCAGCCGAGTATGTGAATGCTGTGCCTAGCCATCTATGACTTACGTATACGGTGACACCTGCATGTCGCCAACCCAGCCTTGCTCCCCAGAAATGTGCATCTTGTACTGTTCAGTACTCTCCTGGACAGTTTAAGCTCATAGATAGTCTGTCATTCCAACATGATTATGTACCAGCCTTTGCTCTCTCAGAGGGGTTTCCGAAACACTTCGATCAAACACACTGATTTAGATAAAACTAGAGAAAGATAAAGTGATTGCAGGTGGTAAGGCACAAAGGTCAGAACTGGTTACAAAAGAAATAAAAGGATAAGCGTGCAAGCCAATTCTTAATCTTTACTAAGATAATAGGTTTAAATGCATAAGGTTTGTCTCAGCATAAGCTGAAGTACATTTCACAGGCTGTGTCCCTTTCCAGCCTGAGACCACTCCCCCTTTTGTTCAGTACTTTGAGTTGTCATCATGAGCCGAGAGATGGAAGAAGGGTAGCTAGGGACATTTTTTTACCCCGTCAGGGGTCACTCACCGTACTGGCACTTCCTGCTGGGTGTTTCGGGAATTAGCTCTGTCCCAGCAGGCTTGCTCTTGGTTGGTGGTGGCTCTCCTGTCCT
>NW_027425526.1:0-7386 GCF_003597395.2 Chelonoidis abingdonii
TTGTAAAGTGTCTAGATCAAGGGAACCTCGATCTAGGTTGATGGAAGTGTTTATATGCTCATATAGACCCAGTATTGCTCCTAAGTGTTATTATTACAATATCAAATACATTCTCCCCCATTCAAACATGTCTGTGCTGTAACTGAAGGATGAAAAAACCCTTCCAGCAATCACGAAGAAATGGAAATTGTATTGGTAGCATAATGTGCAGTACTAAGTAATCGGAAATGTGAGGCCAGTTGGGATACATTGGCAGACCACCAGTGAAGTCAACAGAGCTGCTCCAATGCACAGGAGCTGAGAGACTGCCCTCCTGATCTGTTCCAGTCATCGCAAAGTATTTGTGGTTTAATCAGAATCATTTACAGAAATGTGAACACCGCAAGTTTCATTAGGAAAACTACAGTCAATCTGATGATAAAGTAAGGGTGAAATAGGCTAAAATCTAGTGTGATACTGACCTGTTAATATAGTTCTCCAGTACCATATGTTTTATATATTATGTTGTTTTTTTAAATTTAAAATCAGCATAGAGGCCAGATTCTTAGCAGGTATAATTCACTGGAGAGCCATTAAATTAATGGATTCACATCAATTTATGAGTTTGGGACCTGGCCCTATGCTTGTAATTAATACACACTGAGAAATGCAGAGGATTAAGAAAAAGAAAAAAAGAAAGAAAGAAAGAAAGTTAGTTAGTTAAAAGAAGAAAATGACAAGTCTCATCTGCCACAAAGTGTTTGACAATATTCTCTTTCTCTTCCTTATCTGCTGGCAAGAGGCAGACAAAGTACTATTATTTTCAGTGTTGCCAGTTGACTTCACATGGGTTATTGATTAATGTTAGGATCAGAGTTAGGGCTAGAACTAAGGGTTAGAGTTTGATTTAAAGGACAGGTTACTTCCATAATCTCAGTCAGAATCCAATGAATGCTCTGTCTGAAACAATATTTACAATTCACCCTGAGATTCTTCATGCTATTCAAGAAATGAGTTTAGGGTCACAGTTAGGATGAGTGTTATGGTTAATATCAGACTTATCGTTTAGTGTTAAGGTTATAGTTTGATTTAAACATTTGTGATGCAGTAGGATTTAGATGAGAATATAGGGTTGAGATTAGAGTTAGAATTCGGAGTTAAGAGTTAGAGTGAAAGGGTTAAATTACAGGTAAAATTTAAGGTAGCGTTATCAGGGTAAGGGTTATTAATTAGGATAAAGGACTGGGGTTAGGGCTAAAAATAGCAGTTAAGGTTAGAGTTAGGAAAAAGGTAAAGGTAAAGAGTAGGGGTCAAGATAAGGGTTATTGATTAGGTATTATAGAAAAATTAAGGGTTAGGGTAAGGGTTAGAGTTATGTGTTAAGATTTGGTTTTAGAGTTAGAGTCAGTTACTTAGTCTAGCCTGAACTCCCACAGATTTTATGCCTGAAATTGTATTCACAATTAATTCTGAGTTTCCTCACACTGTTTTAGGAGACTGGCTATGATTAGTGCTATGGGTGAGGGTTAACTCTGTTGAGTTCTCCAGCTCTGCAAATGTTCTGCCACAATTCTAATTACAATTCATCCTGAAGCTCTTCTCACCACTCAGAAAATAGGACACAGTGTCCTCGGCACCTCCTTGACCATCTGGTTCCTCAGGGTGTAGATGAAAGGGTTCAACAGGTGGGTGACAGTGTCAGTCTGTAGAGTCACCACCTTCTTGAGGCTGAAGGAGAACCCTTTGTTTAGCACCACATTCATGAAGATGCGCTGCCATAGAAGATGGAGGCCACTGTGATATGGGAGGCACAGGTTGTCATAAACAGATAGTTAAGGGTTAATGCCTCTTTTACCTGTAAAGGGTTAAGAAGCTCAATAAACCTGGCTGACACCTGACCAGAGGAGCAATAGGGGGACAAGATACTTTCAGATCTTGGTGGAGGGAAGTCTTTGTTTGTGCTCTTTGTTTTGGAGGTTGTTCGCTCTTGGGACTAAGAAGGACCAGACGTCCATCCAGGCTCTCCAATCTTTCTTATCCAGTTTCTCATGTTTCAAAATTGTAAGTAATAGCCAGGCAAGGCGGACTAGTTTTATTTTTGTTTTCTCAACTTGCAATGTGCCTTTTTTGCTGGGAGGATTTTACCTTCTGCTTGCTGTAACTTTGAACCTAAGGCTAGAGGGGTTTCCTCTGGGCTGTATGAATCTGAGTACCCCTGTAAAGTATTTTCCATCCTGATTTTACAGAGATGATTTTTACCTTTCTTTCTTTAATTAAAAGCTTCCTTTTTTAAGAACCTGATGATTTTTCCTTGTTTAAGATCCAAGGGATTGGGTCTGGACTCATCAGGGACTGGTGGAGGGAAAGAGGGGGGATGGTTAATTTCTCCTTGTTTTAGATCCAGGGGTTGGATCTGTGTTCATCAGGAATTGGTGAAGCCTCTCAAGGCTGCCCAGGGAGGGAAGGTTTTGGGTGGACAGAAAGTGTTCCAGACACTAAATTCTGGATGATGGCAGAGTTACCAGAGATCTAAGCTAGTAATTAAGCTTAGGAGGGTCCATGCAGGTCCCCAACATCTGTACCCTAAAGTTCAGAGTGGGGAAAAAAACTTGAAACAGGTGGAGGTCTTTTTGCTGCCTGTGGAGGGAATGCAGAGGATAGTGGCAATGATGTATAGTTAGGACACCACAGTGAGCATCAGCAAGCTCAGCAGTACCACGGAGGAGGGGGAAACTTTATAAGCTCTATCAGGCTGGTGTCGGCACAGGAGAGCTTGATCAATGGCTCAGTGTCACAGAAGAAGTGATCAATGATGTGAGAGCCACAGAAGGGCAGCTGGGAGATGATGTGATGATGATGATGGGGGAAGAGGACAGAAAAGAAGCCTCCAACCAAGACACCACCACCAGCTGAACAGACATCCGTGGGCTCGTGATGGTGGAGTAGCGCAGTGGGGTGCAGATGGCCATGTAGCAGTCCACTGACATGACGGGCCAAGAGGATAAATTCAGTGTGCCGAAAAAGAAGTAGAAGTAGCACTGGCAATGCAGCCAGAGACTGAGATGTCTTTTGCTGTGAAAGGAAGTCCCTCATCATCTTTGGGGCAATGGATGTTTCAATCATGATATCAAGGAAGGAGAGATTGGAGAGGAAATAGTACATGGGACTATGGAGGTGGTGGTCAGCCCAGGTGTGTGATGATGACCACATTCCCAGTGATTGTCACTATGTAGATTTAGTAATCTACAGCAATACCATGAAGAAGATGATCTCCAGCTCCTAGATCACAGAAAAACTCAACAGGATGATAAACTCATTGACCTTGGTGCTGTGGTTGCCCATCAGCATGTCAGATCTGCTGTTTCAACTAGGCTGGGAAGAAAATGAATTCAAATTCAGTACTGTCAAAATTAAATAGATAATATTTTAAAAAGGCAGACTGCCATCCACATGTTTCAGAGTACTACAAAGAAAGAAAATGAATGAAGCCTGTCAACTGTAGATAAAAGCGAAAGGATGAGAAAGATGGAGTTATGCTTAGGGGGAAATCCGATATCTATCTGGAAGGCTACTGCTTAAACTGCATCAAGTTAGACTGAAGGCATAATCTTAAAACCTAAACCGAAGAAGAGAGAACATGCAAATCAGAATTCAGTTACCATAATGCCTAGAGAGCCAAGACTGTTGCATTTCCTCCAGATGACATCCCTGTGTGGAAATGTTGATGTAAACTCACCTAAATACCAGAATGAATGAAGTAGAACACTCGGAGGCTGACCTGAAAGCAAAGACTTGAAAAAAAGATGTCCAGGGGAGACTTCTACTCTGGGAAACAATGGGAGTTGTTAAGATGGACAGGACCTAGTCAGAGAAGATATTGATTTTAACAGTTGTCCAAGATTCACTTTTAAGAAGGTGAAATTATACAGGTATGTTCATGCAGGCAGCACCAATGAGATGAGAAATCATCAACCTCCTAGAAGAGGTGCTGAAGTGTAGGGAGTTTCTGCACATTCAACCCTCTCCAGGTGTCAGTCAAAGGCATGGACAGAGATGTCTTGTGCCAGTGTAGTGATCTGTCACCAAGGGCTGCGGCAACTGAACACAAGACAGGAATCCTTAAGACCAAGAAGGAATGGAGAGTTCGGGGAGGAGAGCAGGTGAAAGAACATTAATATATTGTGGTCTTTGTGATAAGCAAGTGTAACTATACAGAGCCCTCTAAATAAAAGGAATGGTCATTACACCATGATATCTATCTATCTATCTATCTATCTATCAGAATCTCAGCCACAAATACTTGTGCATCGGGTATGAAATAACCCCTACCTGAAGGAAGTAAGGGAGATACATACACTATGGAAGGTTAGTCCCATAATCTCCAAGTTCAGGGTTTCTTGCACTTTCTTCTGAAGCAGTTGATGCTGTCCACTGCTAGAGACAGGAAACTGGGCTATGCGGAACTATGGCCTCTTCCAGGCTGGCAATTCCTATGTTCCTACAGACATGAGAATAGCACTCCACATACTTTGCAATATTAGCAGGGTTGTGTTGGATATTTTTATGGTTTCCTGGTGATAGATAGATAGATAGATAGATAGATAGATAGATAGATAGATAGATAGGCAGGCTAGGAAAGAGAGAGATAGAGACAGGAAGAAACAGAGGGAGAGATCTACTCAGCATTAGTGTTTCTCTTACACAAAAACTCTGCTTCGATTGCCAGGAACTAATGGATATTGAGCTTGTGGTGATCAAGTCAGTGCTTGCAGGTAAAAACACCCACGATCCCTACAGATGAATGTGTCACAGACAGATTCTCAGAGATTAAATGTAGAGAAAACATCAAAGAGCAGAATAAAATGGAATGTTCTTGTTATTATTATTGGATTGTCTTTATTCAGAAACTTCTTTTTACATTTCTACATCTTCTATTTCAGGATCACAAACTGATTAAAATGATTAGAAATGTAATTAATTCTACTATGGATTGGGACTGAAGGGCATTGGCAAATGTGTGGGGAAAGCCCAGAACTGGGACTGTAGTGGACTCTGGGTTGGTATGCGGGGACATTGGCAGAGCTGGGATTGGGGCTGTAGGTCACCATTAAGGGGCATTGACTAAACTAAAGTTTCCTACAAATATGCTTTGATGATTCCTTGTCGGCCTTTTATATCTGACCTTTCTTAAACTTTCTCTCATCTGAAACTTTTTTCTTTTAATATTAATATGAATAAAGGATTGTTTAAAAGATCTGAATTAATCCTTGATGTAGCTCTGCTGAAGTCGTTCTCCAGGATGATTTCAAAGAACTGGGGTACAATTTTCAAACTAAGGTGAAAGGCCAGATATTTAAAACTATTTAGGGTCTAGTGGGATTTTCAAGTAAATAAGTATCCAACTCCCATTGATTTCAATGGGATTTAGGTTCCTAGTTGCTTCTCAAAAATTGCACTAGGTGTCTAAACATTTTAAAAATGTGACTTATGAGATTCATTCATAGTTTCAAAAATGTCTTGGGTTCTTTTTCACAGATTCCAAGGCCAGAAGGGACCATTGTGATCATCTAGTCTGACCTCCTGTATAACAGGCCATAGAACTTCCCCAACATAATTCCTAGAGCTGATCTTTTGGAAAAACACCCAGTCTTGATTTAAAAATTGTCTGTCATGGACAATCCACTATGAACCTTGGTAAATTGTTCTAATGGTTAATTACTTTTGCTGTTAAAAATTTAATCCTTATTTTTAGTCTGCATTTGTCTAGCTTCAACTCTAATCATTGAATCATTAAAGATCTTTCTCTGCTACATGTACCATGTAGGGCTTATAGATTGTAATCAAGTCACTCCTAAACCGTCTCTTGGTTAAGTTAAATAGATAGAACTCTTTGAGTCTATCACTATAAGGCAGGGGTGGGAAAAAAATTTGTCCCAAGGGCTACATTGGGGTTGCAAAACTGTATGAGGGCCAGGTAGAGAAGGCTCTGCCTCCCCAAATAGCCTGCCCCCTCCCCCTTATGTGATCCCTCCCACTTTCCACCCCTGACTGCCCCCCTCAGAACTCCCATCAATCCAACTCCCTGTCCCTTAACTGCCGCCTCCTGGGATCCCTCACGCCTAACCACCTCAGAACCTCACCTCCATCCAACCCCCTCACTTCCAGTCCCCTGACTGCTCTGACCTCTCTCCACACCCCCACTCCCTGACAGGCCCCGTGTGACTCCCACACTTATCTAACCCCCGGATCCTCTGACCACCCCCCAGAACCTTCACCTCATCCAACTACACCCTTCTCCCTGTCCCCTGACTACCCGCTGGCACCCCCACCATTTATCCAACCCCCCAGACCCAGCTCCCTTACCATGCTG
This sequence comes from Chelonoidis abingdonii, assembly GCF_003597395.2. Taxonomy (NCBI): domain Eukaryota; kingdom Metazoa; phylum Chordata; order Testudines; family Testudinidae; genus Chelonoidis; species Chelonoidis abingdonii. The sequence goes on from NW_027425526.1 coordinate 6,350, forward strand.
CTCAGAGCAGCATGTCTTGCAGCTGCGCCACCTGGCCAGATCCAGATATGCTGAGATGCTGCTCAGCGGGAGCATGCAATCCAGCTGCCCAGAATGCTGCCCGAGTGGCAGCGTGTCTGCAGGGGAGGGAGAACAGTGTGAGAGGAGGGGCAAGGGTTAGCCTCCCTGGCCGGGAGCTCAAGGGCCAGGCAGGATGGTCCCATAGGCCGGATGTGGTCCGTGGGCCGTAGTTTGCCCACTTCTGCTATAAGGCATGTTTTTCTAATCCTTTAATCATTCTCATGGCTCTTCTCTGAACCCTCTCCAATTTAGCAACATTTTTATTGAATTGTGGGCACAATTTGAATATTAGTATGAGGCTGCAGAATGTGTTAAAGCAATGGCTAAAAACTGCAAGGCTTTTTTTGAAAATCCACCACCAACTCCCTTTGAATATCATTGGGATCTATGTAACACACTCCCTTATATTCCTTAGAAAATGCATCCTCATTTTCACATCGGGCATTGAACAGGCCAATACTTCTTTACTAGAGCTGGATGGAGAATGGAGTTTCCATCCCATAGGAAATTCTGATATTTCAACTGTTGTGTTTTGCCCTGAATCAGGATGAAAAGATCAAAATAGCAAAGTCTTTGCTGAAAGAGAGGTTAAAAATAATTAAATTCAGAGACGTCAAAACCAAAGTGACAGATGCCCCTCGACAAGACACAGAGTTGAGGGGTCTGTTACAAAACCTTTGGAACTTTTGTGATTTTTAACGATTCATCCGTTGCTTCAATGCATACTGCAGCCTCATACCAACATAGGAATTGTTACAAAGACTTAGATCGAGGGTCCATCCAGCTCCCTATCCTCTCTCTGACAGTGACCAGTGTCACATGCTTCAGAGAAAGGTGTTTAAAATCATATCAGGCGGGTCTGGGATACTCTTACTCACATGAATAATGGATAATGGTGGATAATCAGCTGAACATGAATTCCTAGTGTGACGCTGTGGCCAAAAGAGCTAATGTGATCCTGGGATTCATTGAAAGGA
>NW_027425527.1:0-3206 GCF_003597395.2 Chelonoidis abingdonii
TCACCTCCCCGCCCGCCTCTTCACGATTTTATTGAAGCGCAGGGCCTGGGGCAGTCACCCCGATTCGCCATACCCCAAGGATGGCTCTGCCTGCAGGACAGCAGAGTTCAAACTGCTGACTGGAGCAGTCATGATGGACATTATTGGACACCTCCTGGAAGCCAATTAGGGCAACATAAACATTGTGTCTGACACTGCATTGTTTTAACTACATCAGAGAAAGCTCTGTGCCTCTTGTCGAGGTGGGTTTAGCAGGGGAGTGACATTGGAGGGAGGAGAATTTCAGTGTGTAAAATCCACTGTTTTGTCAATGAAAGCTGACTTTTGTCGACAAAACTTTGTAGTGTAGACAAGGCCTATGTTCTTGGGAAATTTGCAGAGGAAATCATTTGTAGAGCACACAAATTGCAAATGACAACTTGGCAAAATCAGCGCCTGCCCCCAAGAAACCCATTTATCACAATGCTAAACAGCACATAAAACTGAAGAGGTGGGATCAGACACAGACTTTTTTTTTTCTTTTTCATTTTTCAACAAATGCCAGAGCAGAGTTTGTGTCTTTAGTCACAAGAAGATTCCTGGAACGGCAAGGTCAGATACATCAGGAGCCAGTAGGGCATACTGGGAACTTGGGAAGAGTAGGATGGGCTTGAGTAGCTAATTGTTGTGCACACCAAATGTTTTTGAGACAATGGGATTATGGTTCCATATAACTGACATTTACTAATTATAAAGATGATCCAAGGATTTGAGTTTGGGAGGTGGCTGCTAAATAATGGATTTAAAGATAGACCTTCCAGATGTTCCTGAAACTGGAGTGAACAGTCATGGAAAAGCATGATCCAGATGTATGGGGATCCTACCACCAAGCAAGACAGCAGTGATTTAACTTTCCTCTCTTGTATGTATAGAGACAGGAATTTATGGTTTCTTCCAGAGGGGCTGGAACAATTTTCGTTGTGGGGATGCTGAGAGCCATTGAACCGAACTGTAAACTCTGTATATAATGGAAACCACTTCAAGCCAGCACCCCCAGTATCCCTAGCCCCAGTACGTACGGTTTCTTCATTGCTAAGGATTTACTAGTTGCTGCTCTGTTCTTGAGAGGAAGACCGTATTTCCTGCTTTGACTGTGCTGCACTAGGAGACATGGACCTTAATATCTGGGTGTATATTTTGTTCTAAACTAAGTATCTGGAGGGTTGATAACTTGATGCTACATGGCCTGAATATACAGTATTATGGATGACGAAATACAGATGAGTAGGTCCTGAAGGAGCATCGCCCTCTCTATGGAACAATATTAAAACAGTTATAGGTATTATTACCCAAGTCCTTACAGGAAAACTAATAGGGAGATGCAACACCAAACAGACCTGAACTGAAAAAGGGAGAACGTAACAGAAAATGAAACACAGGAGAAAAAAAAAGTCCAGATCCTCCACTGGCATAATCTGGTGTCGTTTCTTTGAAAACAATCAAGCTATTACAATGTACACCAGCAAAGGACCTAGCCACATCTTGAATCACTCCTTGCTGGTTTTGATGGTGATTTAATAGGTGGCATTTTGATCTCTGAGTTGTTTCTGAACCAGTCTACCAGCATGGTGATAAGAGGGCAGGACTGGTTGTTTTTCAGATAACGTAGTAAGTAAAGCCCCCAAATTATGAGTTATTACTATTTAAGAATTGCCCAGGCAGGCATCAAACCCTTTTAGGAAAGAGAGAATAGAGGGCTACAAAAATAAAAAGCGAAGGTCTAATGACTAGATTTCTTCAGTAGTCTGAGGAAACCCAGTAAATGAATTGAAAATCATATTAAATTAATATCAAACTTTGATATTATATGAAGTGTCACATAGAGTAGCAAAATAGGGAACGTTATGGACTCTAATATTGTAATTAGAATGGATACAAAAGGGAAGTCAACTATAAGTGATACGGCTTTAGGCAAACAGCTTTAGGCAAAATATTGTCAACTTTAATGATAGGGGTTAAATCTGGGCCAATCCTATTAGGAAAGAAAGAATCCTGTTGCATTCTTATTGATTTATTTTAGTTTAAGTGACTAAATGAAGAAGAAAGGCTAATGTTGGCAATCAGACATCCTGATGCTATCAAGTTAGGGAAATACACTTGTGGTGAAAGAGGCAGTTAATAATAAAAGGAACTGAAACCAAATTATAGAGGGGTAGCCGTGCTAATCTGTATCCACAAAAACAATGAGGAGTCCAGTGGCACCTTAAAGACTAACAGATTTATTTGGGCATAAGCTTTCGTGAGTAAAAAACCCAGTTCTTCAGATGCATGGAGTGAAAATTACAGATGCAGGTGTAAATATACTGACACATGAAGAGAAGTGGAGAACCCATGTTGACAGGGCCAATTCAATCAAGGTGAACAGAAATGGAAGATCTATACAGGTATTCTGGCCTGCAAGAGAACAATAGTTCTTGAAGTGACATTGCATTGTATAATGAACAGTAAAAACAAGTTTAAAGAGCATCTAATAATATGGAGTGACTTTGTATAAATTATATGAACTTTAAAACTAACATTTCAGCAGCTAGCAGAGTGTTGATGGAGAATCTGCACCTTGAGCAAACAAAACTGTGAAACTGGCCAAGGGATGCACCACAAAGGAGCCCATGGAAAGCAACTTTTGAAGCTTAGTTGCTGACAGGAGCAAACCAGCTGCCATTCAGGGTATGTTCGGAGATGGTTGTACCACCATTTACAGACTAACTTATCTTACACAAGCTGGTGTGACAAGATTAATTGCACAAAAAAATTGGAAAATTCCAGTCCCAGTTGCAAGGACTCAAAAGCTGATGTCTTATTCTCTGATTGGATGGTGAAAGAAGACAACTCTAATTTTGCTTTGACATTTTTAAATCTTTGGAAGACTCCAAGAAGAGGGCAACCAATGTGGATTGCCCAACTGAAGTAGGATAAAATGTCCTATCTCTTTCAGTATATCTCTTCCCAAAATCTGAAGACAACTTGAGAGAAGGAGTGAAGTCCTGAACCAGCCACATGGGAGTCCTCCTGATGTCATCAATACCTAGCTTGAATAGATCCCTTTATCTGTCTTTTTCTACTTTCCAGCAATTTAGGTGTTGGTGAAGTACAACCACTTCTAAACTGGAAGGATGTAGCTGGTAAACAGCTTTATCTTATTCTAGCCTTGTGTTTTTTGGGACAGA
>NW_027425527.1:4614-7609 GCF_003597395.2 Chelonoidis abingdonii
TAAATGGGATTTCTGTTTATCAGCAGATTGATCATATAACAGTGCGAGGACATGGTGCCCAATTCTACTCTCTTTTACCTCCTGTTGAGTTCAGACAGGTAGCTCTGGTGTAGCTGACTGTCAGATTTGCCCTGAGTTGTTTTTATGGATTGTAACTGGCAGCTGGAAGCAAAGTTCCCATTTCAATGCTTTCCATCTGTTGGTGACAGTTCCATTTCACCGAGTGCTCTATCTCATTAGCTGAGGATCTCTATTTCTTACACATTAACTCACATAATCCTGCCATTTTGGGTTTAACGAAGTGGTGAGGGCAGACATGTTTTCTTATAAGGACCCCCAACAGGCCCCATTGATTGTTTGTGTTTATTGAGGGAGAAATAAGAGTGCTGAAAGGTAGCAAATTGTCACTTCTCTTGGGCAGTAATTTACTATCTGATGAGCAAAATTCAAGAACCCAACTGTGGTGAAGTCAGAGCTGCTGTACTCCACATTGGATTTCTTGGACACGACTTTAGTGGGTGGAACGTAGCAGAGAAAATTCTCCTCCTTCTCCTGCACGTAGGGCACAGTGAAGACCAAAAGCAGGTTGAGCATGAAAAGAAGCATGTCCCACTGCACAATGGGCAACATCTGGAAAGGGAATTCCTTTCCCCAGCTTGTTTCCCCCTCCGCTCCACCCCAGTCTACACAACTGTTAACGTTTTCTTCATCCCTCACTTTCCACAGGAAGTTCAAGCTTCTTGCCTTCCCTTCCTGGGTCTGCACAGTTCAGTCCCGGCCTACATCTCTGCTCTCTCTGTCATCTTTAGTGGTGTTGCAAGTCTCACAATATTTGGTGTTTGTTCCTAAAGCCCCATCTGCTGCAATCAGGAGACCATCAGCTTTCCATTGCCCTCATGGGGAGGGAACATGGAACACCCCATGCCACAGATCAGCTGCAATGCTGCGAAGACCAGCCTGCTTTGCCCCTGGAGTCCTGATTGGCTGGAGATGGGCAAGTAGAAGAATCTGGCCTCTCCCTGCACTGGTTTCCTAGATAGCTGGGAAATCCCACCCCTACTTCCTGCTGCTAACTCTTCTTTGACTGGAGGCTGGGATTTCCATTCAAGGAGAAACTGAGGGTGGTACAGTGGTTGCTGCTGTAGATACACAGCAGGTGGCGAGTTTGAGCTTGGGGCTGGAGACAGGCCAGGGAATTGTCTGTTTATGTAGCCATGATGACCTTGCAGCGCATGCAAGCATCAGCTGGAGTCCAAAGGAAAGGAGGTGCCCCAATCAGTGACTGAGAGGCTGATGCTGGGAGGTGGGGAGCAGTGGGTCTGTGTGCTTGCTGACCAAGGTGAACGTTGCTGACAATGTTGATTTTTGTTTGGTTACTGCTGAAGGTGTTGGGGTGATCTCTAGGTGAGTGCCTGCATCCCCTACGGCCGTTGGAGGGGCCTCCACCCCAAGGCAAGGGATGGGAGTTAGTTCCAAACTCCCTGGGAGTGTAGCCCTGGCCACAGTAGAAAAGGTTTGAAAAGGTGAAGCAAGTGTACCATAAAGGCTCCGAAACCAGAAGGTATCAAAAGAAGAACCTGACATGATTTTTTTAAACCTGGTGATTTTTCATGGTTGGAGTTAGCTATAAGCATCTGCCCCCACATCACCCATTGCCTGTGTTCCGCCCCATACCTCTTTCAAATCCTCCTGCAGAACTCCTCCATGATGGCCCCTTATAATTGGACTCTCTGCCTCTCCATGTGTCACCAGACACTATGTCCACCTTGCTCAAATCCTTCCATTGGCCAAACATCTGCCAAGGAACCCATCAACATGAATCTGTGAAACTGAAATCTGATTTCCAAGGGTCCTCAGTCTATGCACAGTTTAAAAGCTGCACATCTCACCCGCTCCACGAGGCCACAAACCTCCCTCTCCAAGGAGAAAAGGCAGCAGCAACTCTGCAAAGAGGGAGGTTTTTTGTAGCTGTTTCTCCATTTTACTTTTTCTCTTGTGATTGGGGAACATTTAGCTCCAGAAACTTATTATCTAGGACAGTGGTTCCCAAACTTGTTCTGCCACTTGTGCAGGGAAAGCCCCTGGCAAGCGGGGCCAGTTGTGTACCTACTGGGGCCACAGGTTCAGCCGATCGTGGCTCCTAGTGGCTGTGGTTCACTGTTCCAGGCCAATGGGAGCTGCTGGAGGCAGTGTGGGCTGAGAGACTTTCCCTACATAAGCAGCGTCCCAAGTTTAGGAACCCTGATCTAGGGATATGATTATTACTTCTATTTTAGCAGCCCATAAAGGTCAAAATCAAGATCTGGATCCCTGTACAAACACATAATAGGAGAGAGTGGGTGTCCTGAACAGCTTACAGTTAGGGTGATCAGATGTCCCGATATTATCAGGACTGTCCCAACATCGGGGGCTTTGTCTTATATATGCAACTCTAACCCCCTTCAACCCCGTGGAAAAAAAATGTCCTGATTTTTCACACTTGCTATCTGGTCACTCTACTTACAATCTAAGTAGAGAAAGGATTGGAGAGGTAACTGAGGGACAGCAGCTTGCTACAGGTCACATAGCAAGGTCAGTGGAGGAATTGGGAATTAACTCTGTCTCTTGACTCTCAGTTCGTGCTTTATCTGCTGAACCATGCGGCTTCTCTAACATTCAGGGATTGCCTTGAAATGACTAGGTCAAATCAGAAAGGAAGTTCTAGCAAGAGAATGGGACTCTGAGGCCTCCTGCACTGAATGAGAACACATCTGGAGCTTTTGCTGGAGATCTGGTCATTTTGTTTTAAGATCTGCACAGAATTTGTTTCCATTTTTGTAAGCTTGTTTAGAAAAAAACCTCGATGACCTAACAGTGACTGCGTGCTTCTGTTTTATAAGGTTCTCCATGGAGAAGGAGATATCTGACAGCAGAAGGCTCTTTCAGCTATCAGAGTCCAATGACTGGAAGCTAAAGTTTGGCAAATTCAAACTGGACATAAGGTGAATATTTTTAA
>NW_027425528.1:0-8361 GCF_003597395.2 Chelonoidis abingdonii
GAGGGACCTGGCCCCGCCCTCTACTCCAGGTCCCAGCCCAGGGGCCCTGAGGATAGTGGTGAACCACTTGAACTGATGGTTCCTTCCCCTGGGCTACTTCCCTCTCTTGCCCTTCAGCTTGTGGGGGGACTTCCTGCCTTCCTTCTGCACAAGCCAGGTGCCCCTTACCTAGGGTCTAGGACTTCTTAGCCCACCGCACTGCTTCCCTTCAAATTGTTCTCTGCTCCAACACCAGTCCTTTTTGCTCCAACTCCTTCAAACTGTTCTCTGCTCCAATATCAATCCTTTCTGCTCCAACACTCATCCTTTCTGCTCCAATTCCCACACTGTCTAATTGAAGCAGGGGTTTTTATCATGTGACTGACTGCAGGTGCTCTAATTGGCTTCAGGAGCTCTAGTTAATCTATAGCAAGCTTTCTTCCCCTTACAGGGAATAAGGCTCCCTTCTAACGCTCTCCTGCTGTCCTCTGGCCATGCTGTATCACATATCCCCCCCTCCCCCAGCTCAACATCATGAGGTTGGGCTACTTGGGATGGGAGGCAGTGTTGTCGCGATAGGACATCAGCGTTGCCATGTTGGCTTCCAGCCCTATGCTGTACCCAGGAGTGGAAGGGCTGCAGGGATAGGAACCAACTAGTCACTCTTGCGTTCTTCTCCTTGTTTCTGTGCATCCACTGGAGCGGCGCGTGGCCTGTCACGAGGGTAAACCGCTGCCCCAGTAGATAGTAGCGGAGAGTCTCCATAGCCCATTTTACCGCCAGACATTCCTTTTCAACAACAGCATACTTTTGTTCCCTGAGGAGGAGTTTCTGGCTGAGGTACAAGATTGGGTGTTCCTCCTCTCCTACCATCTGTGAAAGGACTCCTAGCCCTACCTCCGAGACGTCTGTTTGTAGGATGAATTCCTTCTCGAGGTCTGGGGCTATGAGTACTGGATGGCAGCATAGGGCTGTCCTTAAATCTGCAAATGCTTCTTCTGTCGTATCAGTCCACTTTACTGTCTCGGGGCCCCGAGCTTTCATCAGATCCATCAATGGCCCTGCCTTTGTGGTGAAATGAGGGATGAATCTCCGATAGTATCCTACTATCTCTAGAAATGCTCTGACCTGTTTTTTGCAGACTGGTGGAGGCCAACCTTGTATTTCCTCCACTTTGTTTCATTGGGGTTTCACCAAACCTCTCCCTACTACATACCTGAGGTATCTGGCCTCAGCTATTCCTATCACGCACTTGAGACGGTTAGCAGTGATGAGTGTGGTTCTGGCCTAGTTCTGCTTAGAAATAACACAGCAAGGCCTACTGGTTAATTTACTGGCTGGGTAGACAGGCCAGCACAGACATCTGTGTGACCTTGCTAGATAAGAGAATGCTTGTAGCGGCTGGGAAAGAAAAATGTTTACAGACACTTTTTAAAGTAACATGTATTCTTTTTTGTACTAAGCATGAAGTTATCAAGAAGTAACAGCTGTTCTTTGTTTTGTATGCTGGGAACAAATGCTGGGAAGGTACAGTGATGACGCGATGTAAGTGATGACACGACGGAATAGCTAATAAAAAGCAATTTGAATTTGTGAAGGGGGGCTGGAACTGTATGGAGTGAGATGGGCAGTTCTCTGTTGTATGGCATGCTACAATAAAGAACTTGATAGTGGGATTCTTGCTGGTCGTTGCCTGTCTCTTTGTGGTTGGATAACGAAACCTGAGCCGTCTGGGATAAGAAAGATCCCCAACAGCAGTGAGGCTGGCCTTCCGCAGGGCGTCTAGTACTGCTTCTACTTTTCCTAGGTGCGTTTCCCAGTCAGGGCTGTGGATGACTATGTCGTCTAGATAGGCGGCGGCATACTTGGCATGAGGTTGCAGTAACTTATCCATAAGTTGTTGGAATGTTGCAGGGGCCCCATGGAGTCCGAAAGGGAGGACAGTGTATTGAAACAGGCCATCAGGTGTAGAGAAGGCAGTCTTTTCCTTGAAATTCTTGGCCAGGGGAATTTACCAATATCCTTTGGTCAGTTCCAGAGTGGTTAGGTATCAGGCCTTGCCTAACTGATCAACTAGCTCATCAATGCGTGGTATTAGATAGGCATCGAATTGGGATACTTCATTCAATTTCCCAGAAGTTGTTGCTAAACCTCAGGGTGCCATCAGGCTTGGGGACCAGGACGATAGGGCTGGACCACTGACTGTGGGATTCTTCAATAACCCCGAGTTCCAGCATCTTCTTCATTTCCATCCAAATTTCTTCCCTTTTAGCTTCCAGTATTCGGTACGGTCTTATCGTCACCCTTATTCCGGGACTGGTGACAATATGATGTTTGACCAGTGTCGCACGGCCTGGTTGTGTAAGAACACGTCCTGATTCCGGTGGATCATCTCAATGACCTCTGTTCATTGTTCTGGGGTTAATTCAGGAGATATCTTTCCCTGCCCCTGTGGGTCGTCTGTCTGCGGTGGAGGTCCTCGAATGACCAGGCACGTCTCTCAGTCACGCCAGGGCTTCAGTACGTTGACATGGTAGATTTGCTCTGGCTTTCGGTGGTCTGGTTATCTGACCTTACAGTCCACCTCCCCAATGGCTTCCACTATCTCATATGGTCCATGCCAGCTGGCTAGGAGTTTGCTTTCTGCTGTTGCAACTAGCATTGTCACCCGTTTCCCCAGCTGAAATCTCCGTACTTTCTCCTGATGGTTGTAATATGTCCGCTGGGCCTCTTGTGCTTTTTCCAAATCTCCTCGTACTATAGGGGTCACTCAAGTTATTTGCTCTCTCATCTGTGTCACGTGCTCAATGACATTCTTTCCTGGGTTGGGTTGTTCTTCCCAATCTTCCTTGGCGATATCTAATATCCCGCGTGGGTGGTGTCCATATAGTAGTTCAAAGGGAGAGAAACCAGTGGGACTTCCCGTATAGCAAACATTACATATGGCAGAAGGGTATCCCAGTCTTTTCCATCCTGTGCTACCACCTTCCGGATCGTACTTTTAAGGGTCTGGTTAAACAGCTCGACCAGTCCATCTGTTTGTGGATGATACACTGAGGTCTGTATGGCCTGGATGCGGAGTAGGGCACATAAGTCCTTCATTAATTTTGACATGAACGGGGTTCCTTGGTCTGTTAGGATCTCCTTAGGGATGCCCACTCTGACAAAAACCTGTAGCAGTTCTTTTGCTATTGCCTTGGATGTGAGGTTTCTTAAAGGAATGGCCTCTGGATACTGCGTGGCATAGTCAAGGATGACTAGTACGTTTTGGTGGCCCCGTGCCGATCTTTCCAGTGGGCCCATTATGTCCATGGCTATCCTCTCGAAAGGAACTTCAATAATAGGCAAAGGTACTAATGGGGCCCGCAAGTAAGGTTGGGGGCTATGCAACTGGCATTCAGGGCAGGAGGCACAATAGCGCTGGACTTCTGCGCGTATCCCTGGCCAATAAAACCTTCTTAGGACTCTATTCAGTGTCTTGTCTAGTCCTAGATGTCCCCCAAATAGATGATTGTGAGCTAACTCTAGTACTGCCCTTGTGTGTTTCCGTGGGACTAAGAGTTGCTCTACTTCTTCCCCTCGTATTTGCTCTTCGTACAAAGAGATCGCGTTGAGCATCATAATATGGCCTTGGCCTTTGAGCTTCCTTCCACAGTACGCCATTACTCCACTATCTTCCTCCCCACATTGACCTTCCCAACAATCATGACATTTAATCTGTAATTCTTCCTTACTACAATTCAACCAATTTTTGCCTTGTACGGAGTTAGGCTTACTGGTAATTGCCAGGATCCCCTCTGGAGCCTTTTTAAAAAACTGGCATCAGATTAGCTATCCTTCCAGTCATCTCGTACAGAACTGGTTAATGAGTTACATACCACCAGTTTAGTAGTTCTGCAATTTAGTATTTGAGTTCCATCTGACTCTTACGTAGTATAATCCATCTGATATTCAGCAATGAATTTTGTGTCAATCATTTAATTAATATTTATTAATGTTAATGATTGACTATGAACTGCTGATTTACTACAGCTAATGGTGCAATATTATGGCTGATATACAAACACTTATACAAGCACAGTGTATACTTATTGGAGCGCAAATTTTTATTCAGTAGCATTTCAGGTCTGAAGCGCTCAATAAAATTCAAAGTTTTCTGGTATAACGCCTGACTTAATACATAGAGTATCTGACATTATTATGGCGAGACAAGTAGGTGATAATAATTAGGGCTGTTGATTAATTGCAGTTAACATGCAATTAACTGAAAAAAATTAAGCATGATTAAATCACAGTTTTAATCAACATTGTTAAACAATGAATACAAATTAAAATTTATTACATTTTTGGATTTTGTTCTTATCTTTTCCAAATAGTATTGATTTTCAATTACAAGCCAGCAACATACAAAGTGTACACGATCAACTTGGAAATATTTTTTTATCACAAAATTCACTGTTTAAAAATGATAAACAAAGAAACAGCTTTTCAAAACACCTTCATACAAGTTACTGCAGGCAATCTCTATCATGAAGTGCAACTTACAAATGATAATTTTTTTTGTACATAAATGATCAAATCAAAACAAGCAAAACTTCAGAGCTACAGCACTCAATCCTACTTCCATACAACCATTCATAAGACACAACAGTTTATTTAACATTTACGGGAGATAATACGACCACTTCCTTTTACATGTCATCAGAAAGTAAGAACAGGGCATTTGCGCATTGGATTTTGAACCAGCATTTTGAACAAGTATTTAGGTCCCAGATATTAAAGTTTAATAGAAAATATTAAGAGAAGGTAGATACAAAGAGTTGACGTCATGGCATTATGCCCCTTCATTACTTTCGATCGCTTTCCAGTAGGACATGCTTCCATGCTGATACGCCTCATTAAAAAATAACGCATTAATTAAATTGTGACTGAACTCCTTGGGTGAGAATGTATGTCCTGCTCTATTTTATCTGCATTCTGCCATTATTCATGTGATAGTAGTCTCGATGATTGATCACACATGTGCTTATTTTTTAAGGAACACTTTTGCGGACATGATTCTGATGAAAACGCAAAGAAGTACCAATGTGAGATTTCTAAAATAGATATCACACTCAACTCAGTTTAAGATTTCTGAATGCCCTTCAAAAGCTGAGAGGATGAGATGTGAGCATGATTCAGAAGTTTTAGAAGAGCAACATTCCAATGCGAAACTAGCAGAACCGAACACCAAAAAAAGAAAAACAACCCTCTTCTGTTGCATCTGACTCAGATTATAATAATGAACACGGTGGTCCAAACTGTGGATTGTTATGAGCAGAAACCCATCATCAGCATGACTCAGTCCTCCGGCAAATGGTGGTGAAGCAATGAAGACATATGAATCTTAGCACATTGCATGGGTAAATATCTATGCGACGCCAGCCTTACAACAGTGCCATGAGAACTCGTGTTCTCACTCAGGTGACACTGTGAACAAAAGTGGGCAGCATTATCTCCTGCAAATGTAAACAAACTTGATTGGCTGAACAAGAAGTAGGACTGAGTGGACTTGTAGGCTCTAAAGTTTTACATTGTTATATTTTTGAATACAGGTTTTTTTTGTATATAAATCTACATTTGTAAGCTCAACTTTCAAGATAAAAAGATTTCACTGCAGTACTTGTATTAGGTGAATTGAAAAATACTATTTCTTTTGTTTTTTATAGTGCAAATATTTGTAATAAAAATAAATATAAAATGAGCGCTGAACACTTTGTATTCTGTGTTATAACTGAAATCAATATATTTGAAAATGTAGAAAACATCCAAAAATATTTAAATAAATGGTATTCCATTGTGTTTTAACAGTGTGATTAATCATGATTAATTTGTTTTAATCACTTGACAGCCCTAGTATCTTTTATTGGACCAGATTCTAAGAGAAGATATTACCTCGCCTACTTTTTCTCTTTCATATCCCTGACCAACATGGCTAAATAACGTTGTCTAAGAGTAAGGAGTTACCTAGCAATGCAGGCAAATTGCTGTTGCAAACAAGGTAGACAGAATCACACATACAGTTCCACAACAATACTCTGCTTAGCTGCATAACAAGGGTATCCCATTTTCTAACTCAAAAGTTAACAAATTCCACAGTGTTTAATTGAGATGGATAAATATTTCATCAAAGTGAAACTTGATAGAATATCACACCTACATGCTTCCTGTCCCAAGTCTGAGCCAGCTCCAGGCCACACATGGTACAGCATCTAGATTAAGGATAGACAATTGGGTTCATATCACATCTTGAGAAACCACATGGAATACACTAGGTGTACACCTGCACCATTGAAACTTACGGGTATGTCTGCACGGCAGCTGGGAGAGAGCATTCCAGCCTGGGTAGATAGATTCATGCTAGCTGGGCTCAAGTTGGTATGCTAAAATAACAGTGTGGAAATGAGTCTTGGGCTGGAGCTCAGGGTCTCAAGCCCACCTGACCCTCTAGTCTTGAGAGCCTGAGCTTCAACCTGAGCTGCAACATCCACACTATTTTTAGTGCACTAAGTCAAGCCCCACTAGTATGCATCTGTCTACCTAGGCTGTGAGGCACTCTTTCTGCAGCAACGTAGACAGACCCATATAATTAACTCAAATGGGATAGGTTCAAGCCCCTTGTGCCAAGCACCCATCATGCTGTGTATAGCAGTCCATTTCAGTTAAGATATACATGTTTCTCCAGCTGTCTGATTCTTATTTGGTATACAACTCACATTAACATTACAGCAACGTGCTCAGCTATTTCAATTAATTTAAAGAATGTACTGGTAGTAGTAAACTTGTAATCTAATGAATAAATGAGATCATAGCATTTTATCTTTCCAATCCTGGGATTGTGTATTTTTTTATAAGCACTAAGAAGGTGGAAGCTGATTAAGCTTCCTGTATAAGTCAACATGATGAATTTCATAGTTTTGTGTCTGTTTTTTTAACTAATTCAATTGCCTCATGATAAATTACTTTAAATAACTTTTCTGAAGCAATATATCTTCTTTCTGACAAGCTCTCTGGTATTCAGATTGGAGGGATTGCAGGTCTTGAACTTGGGCCCGCAGTTCCCCAAACTGCAACTGCCACCTCACAGCTCTCGGGAACCAGCACAGAAGGGAACTAGTGGAACTCTGACCCACCACAGGCTCCACCCACAGAGTTCCTGATTGGAGCAGATGTCTGGCCCCATCGATTGGCTCGAATGCACTACTTAAGCCAGAAGGAAGCATAGGAAGCTGTCCAAGCAACTGAGTGAATTCCTGACCTTCTGCTGCACTGGACCCTGACTCTGGTTTGACATTTGGTGCTGTTATCTGACTCTGATGTTTGGTTTGAACCCTGGCACTGTTTCCTGACTCCAGCTCAACCCTTGGCAAGGCTGTCTGATTCTGGCTCCATGCCTGACCCTTGGTATGACTCCTGACACTGATTCCTTCTCAACCATTGGCGTGACTCCTGAATCCAACTGTGGCCTTGACCATTGGTGTGATCCTGATTCTGACTGCAGCTCTGACTCTGGCTTTGGTACCTGGCTTCTGACCCTGGCTCCTGACACTAGGCCTAACAGTCCATGCATCAGTCCCTGCGCCATACAAGGTTTTATATAGGCATGAGATCAACAGACAGAAATGCTTTGGGTTTCTTAAGTTTAGTTATCAGTATAGATGACACATTTTATAAACACAGTTTCACAATATACTTGAGGATATAAGCTGCTGAACGTGCCCCTGTCTCAGAACTGAGTCTCAGGTAGTACTCTTACCACATACATCATGTCAGAGATAGAGAACTAACTTGCCCATGGCCATAGATTTCCATTATTCCCCTCCCTCTGCCCTTTCTTGGGCTAGGACCATTCTCTTTGATGTAACAAAGTATTCAAATATCTTTCTCACTTCTAACGAACACAAAGAGCTACTTCTTTTTCAGAAAAATGATATCCATGACAGACAGACATAACTAGCTATCTGGGTAGTTTTATATGCCAGCAAATTACTCAAATTCTGTAAGTAGTTAAGAGTTCATGGTACACACCCAAACCTCTGAGGTCTGGATGTTCAGTATGAGTGGAAGTGGTTAGGACTCTGCAAACAGTGGCAGGACTTGATTGTGGCTGAGATTAATAATCCGTAAATCAAATATTCTGGAATGAACTTGCTTTCTTTCATTAATGGTTCATAAAGTTACAAATTACATTCATGAAATTCTTCATGAGGTTGATGGATTTCCACTCCATACGGCTAAATGCAGTGCTTTGCATGGTGTCAAGTATCAGAGGGGTAGCCGTGTTAGTCTGGATCTGTAAAAGCAGCAGAGAATCCTGTGGCACCTTATAGACTAACAGACGTT
>NW_027425529.1:0-1142 GCF_003597395.2 Chelonoidis abingdonii
GGCAGGAGAGAGATCACTTGATCATTGCCTGTTAGGTTCACTCCCTCTGGGGCACCTGGCATTGGCCACTGTCTGTAGACAGGATACTGGGCTAGATGGACCTTTGGTCTGACCTGGTACGGTCGTTCTTATGTTCTACGTAGGTCAATACCAATATCTTAAATTCCACCCAGAAGGAGATGGGCAGCTAGATCAGATCTCAGATCATTGCTGTTGGTTGCTCAACACCAAATATGCTGCTTAGCAAACAGGTCGCTGCATTGTTCTGATGGTATAACATTGCACCTCATAATGCTTTATAGAAATATGGTTATGAATGTAAATATGACATAACTGGAATATGTTTTATGCTAGACGTGCCATATAATATATTTTTGCAAAAGTTATTATCTACTGAATAGATTCATCCTATTTGTATGCATTTACCTTTTTTTTATCTGAAGTTATGAGTGTTAGCTCTATGCTAGTATTTAAAGTGTTTGCTGTAGGAAGCACATAAGACAGATTTGGTCAGCATAGTGAGAAGGACTTATACAAGTAACTAGAAATGAACTTTGGGAGACACCAATCCACATCTGAGCTGTCCTGGGAACATTCAAACTAACATGTAAACAATGACGTTGGTCTGCAAAAAGCTGAATCTTTCATAGACATGTGACTTGAGCAGGTGGCTAGAGACTCCATGTTGTGGTTGTGATGTTGCACAAGAGAGAGAATACAAAAGGCCCTGAAAAAAACCTCCATTTTGTCTTCAACAGGCACAAAAGATACCCTCTCAACTCCAAAGAGATGCCTGAAAGAAACTGGAACGATGGGCAGTAACAATGGGGGTGTGAGTGATTGCTGGACCCAGACAAGGAGGAAGTCTAGTCTGTAAAAGAAGCTTTATTTGAAGATCTCCGAGGGTGATATTCACCTGCATTTAGTTTCCTACTTTATTAGGCTTAGACTTGAATGTTTTATTTGATTTTGCTTTGTAACTTACTTCATTCTGTCTGTTATTACTTGGAACCACTTAAATCCTACTTTTTATATTTAATAAAATCACTTTTTACTTATTAATTAACCCAAAGCAAGTAATTAATTCCTGGGTAGCAACCAGCTGTGCATATCTCTCTATCTGTGTTATAGAGGGTGAACAG
>NW_027425529.1:4051-5947 GCF_003597395.2 Chelonoidis abingdonii
ATGCCAGACTGTCTGAGGATGTCACCAAAAAGCGGCGCACAAGTTTGAAATACAGACATACTTACATATCTATAACTCATAATATAAAGGTGATACAAACATATACACAAGATTATCATATCTGGCAAATTATAACATTTTTGCAGATATCTTACATGGCATATCTGGCATAACTCAATGCAATTATACAATACTGGTATTCGTAATATCCTAGAGTGTCCCCCAGATTCCATACAGAGTCACAGCTCCTTAAAACAAGCTTATTTGTTTCCCCTGCAAACCCTACTGCTCCTGTTGGGTGGCTGTTCCAGAACCTCCCTGCTAGGATGGTCAGAAACCTCCTTCTCCTTTCCAGCTTCACATTGCTCCTGACCAGTTGACCCCTGTTTGTTCTTCTGCCAACACTGTCCAGTACCTTCAGGAGCTCGTCTCCCTCCCTGGCTTTTACCCCTCACCATGGGCATATTTATAGAGCAATCAGATCCCAACTCAGCCTGCATTGGTTTATTTAGGCTAAACCAACCACTTTCCTTAGTCTCCTCATAAGCCAGGTCCTCCATAGGAGCCCTTCTCTGCCTCAGTTCCAGTCTGAATTCTTCTTTCTTGACCAGAATTTTACAGAGTTTGCCAGAGGAGGTCTCACCCGTGCCTTGTATATGGATATTAGTAATTCCCTATCTCACCTGACACATTCTAGGATCTCATCTGCCTTGTTCACAGCTGCATCACATTGGTGGCTCACAGTCATCCTGGGACTGACTAATATACCCGGGTCTTTCTCCTCCTCTGTCATTTCCAACTTACTGCTGGCTGAACAAACAGGGGTGCAGCGAATAGACGTACGGAAGATTGGGAGCTGACTTGATGACAATGGACAAGCACTTTCACAGGGATGAAATACCAGCTACTAACGGGCTCTTTAATCCAAGAGAGAAAGGTATAACAAGAATCAATGGCAGGAAAGTGAAGCCAGACAAATTAAATTTGGAAATGAGGCACACATATTTAACAGCAAGGGTGCTTGGCCAGTGTAATAAATTCCCAAGGGAGGTGTAGGAATCTCCTGATACCTCCAAAACAAGACTGGATGCCTTCCTGGAAGATACGCTTTAGAGGAATAAAAGTTTTGCGTCAGTCAAACACAAGTCATTGGGCTCAATACAGGAGTAACTGGGTACAGTTCTGCAGCCTGTGCTATAAAGGAGTTCAGATTATATCAGTGGGTTCCTCAAACTTATTTGATGTCACCCCGGCGCCTTCTTTGTGTCTGTAGGAGTTTAAGTCCCCCTCACCTGCCATGCAAATACATATACTAATATATGTGCGTACAGATGTGGTCTCCTCATCTTAAAAAAGATATATTGGCAGTAGAAAAGGTTCAGAGAACAGCAACTAAAACGATTAGGGGTTTGGAACAGGTCGCATATGAGGAGAAATTAAAGAGGCTAGGACTTTTCAGTTTGGAAAAGAGGAGACTAAGGGGCGATATGATAGAAGTGTATAAAATCATGAGTGATGTTGAGAAAGTGGGTAAGGAAAAGTTATTTACTTATTCCCATAATACAAGAAATAGGGGCCACCAAATGAAATTAATAGGCAGAAGATTTAAAATAAATAAACAAATAAAAGGAAGTTCTTCTTCACACAGCACACAGTCAACCTGTGGAACTCCTTGCCTGAGGAGGTTGTGAAGGCTGGGACTATAACAATGTTTAAAAGAGAACTGGATAAATTCATGGAGGGTAAGTCCATAAATGGCTATTAACCAGGATGGGTAAGGAATGGTGACCCTAGACTCTGTTTGTCGAGGGTGGAGATGGAAGGCAGGAGAGAGATCACTTGATCATTGCCTGTTAGGTTCACTCTCTCTGGGGCACCTGGCATTGGCCACTGCCG
>NW_027425530.1:0-7263 GCF_003597395.2 Chelonoidis abingdonii
AGAAAGAAAGAAAGAAAGAAAGAAAGAAAGAAAGAAAGAAAAGCTGGGCCATTCATCCCATTAGAAGTTGAAGATCAGATACAGAAAATCTCCACAACGCAGAATTCCTCCAAAGATCTGTCCCCAGTGGGAATGAATCATTCTGTCACCCTCACAGATTACACTTGTAACTAATATCTGTCGACAAAGCGCTAGGAAAGAGCAGATTGATTACGAACTTTTGACTCTTTTTTGGTTCAGTTTCACAGGCAAAGAATATGGACTGGAAACTGCCTCATGGGCCAGATCCCCAGATGGTGTAAATGGATGCGGCTCCATGGAAGTCAATGAGCCAGATCCCCACTGGTGTAAACAGCCCTTGCTACTCTGAACTCAATGGAATTTTACACCATCTATTTACACCAACTCAGGACCTGGTCCTTAGTTTTCAGTGTTTGCCTCTGGGTACCTCTTAGTGACCAACTTCAAGCAGCCAGGGCAGCCTGAGCTGAGGGTTCCTCTGGTGGCTGCATCCCAAAAGCTGCTGGTGCAATGCAGGAGAAGACCATCTCTGCTCACTCAGAGGAAATTATATGAAGTTATTGAAGGAACAGGCCATTCCAGGCCAACTGAGACTCTGGTGCCATTAGGCTCTCAGCCATTGTAGATCACATGTCTGTGCTACTAATTTATATTTTATTTTGCCATCCTGTGGGGAGCTCCTTTGTCACACAGCCCTGCTTTGTTTTTAGCCAAGGGTTCTTCCAGGGATGCTGCCATCATGTGAGATCCAGGGCAGGTGCTGTTCCCCCTCAGGGAGAGGGGGTTAGAATCAGGTAGTGCAGGTTGTCAGGGTGATTTGCTCCAGAGGTGAGATCAGAGCTTGGCTCACAGCCCTGGAGACTGGATTCAGCTATTTAGACCCAACAGGAACATCCTAGGCTTCGACTGTGTCTGAAGTATGCACAAGCTGGCATCATCTCTAGAACTGGGAGGGGCTTTCAGTCCCTGATCCCAATCAGTCCATCACCTCTCACCCAAGCCTGCCCTAGGAGGGAAGAAGGGAGCACCCGTCTGTGCTAGGAACTGCAGAGAGACGCTGCAACTCAGTATATGCAGTGAAGGGGCACAACAACAGCTGGAGGATAATACAGTGATGGGGGCATGGGAGACAGCAAGAGAACTAATCAATCCTGGAAGTGGGCACATAGATAGATAGATAGATAGATAGATAGATAGATAATGACCAATGATTCTTAACACTGCAAGATCAAATGCACTGCAAATTGGGATAATGAAGAAGGGCAAGAGCATGTCTTGATACAGACTGGCTAATCTAGTGAGGATGGCTTGAAACCAGGTTCAAAGAGGGCAGGTGACCAAAGCCCACAGGTAAGTCATAAACATGGAGGTCTGGGAGAAGGGTTGGAATCTGGGGGGAGCATGGGCTGCTATAACAGAAATAAGGGAGAGACGAGACAAAACTGCAGAAGTGGGAGGGGGATCAAATCAGTATCTTAGATATCTGTATACTGATGTGAGAAGAATGGGGAATAATCAGGAAGAACTTGAAATGCTAGTATATAAACACAACTGTGACATAGTTGGCTCATGGAGACTTGTGGGATAATACGCATGACTGGAATATTGGCATAGAAGGGTACAATTTTAGTCAGAAAGGACAGGTAGGTTAAAAATGGAGGAGGTGTTGCCTTATATATCAAAAATTATAACACTTGGACTTAGGTTGAGATAAAAATAGGAGATAGATTTGGGTGAAAGTCACTGGGGAAGGATAAAAGGGGTAAAAAACCAAGGGTGATGTCATGGTAGGGGTTTACCTGCAGACCACCTAACCAGGTAGAGAGGTGGATGAGGCTTTTTTAAACAACTAACAAATTGGTCATCCAAAGCACAGGACTTGGTCGTGATGGACTTCAGCTACCCAGGACATGTCTGTTGGGAAAATAACACAGCAGAGCACAGATTATCCAACAAGTTCTTGAAATGCATTGGAAACATTTTTTTTTAAAATTTCAGAAGGTGAGAAAGCTACTAGGCTGTTCTAGATTTGATTGTGACAAATAGGAGGAACTGGTTGAGAATTTGAAAGTGGAAGGTGGCTTGGGTGAAAGTGATCACAAAATGATAAGAGTTGGTGATTCTAAGCAATGGTCGGAGGGAAAACAGCACAATAAAGACAATGGATTTCAGGAAGGCAGACTTTTCAGCAAACTCAGCGAAGTTGAGTAGGCAAAATCCCATGGGAGCAAGTCGAAGGGGAAAAACAATTGAAGACAGTTTTAGGCAGTTTGCAAAGAGACATTACTAAGGGCACAAGAGCAAACTTTCCCACTGAGTAGGAAAGATAGGAAGTATGGCAAGAGACTCGCCCTGGTTCAACCAGATCTTCAATGACCTAAAACTCAAAAAAAGGTCCTACAAAAAGTGGAAATACTAGGTCAAATTACAAAGGATGAATATGAAGAAGTTGATATCTGAGCCATTAGCGATTCCAGAAGACTGGAAAAGGAAAATATAGTGCCCATCTATAAAAAGGGAATAAGGACAACCTAGGGAATTACAGACCACCAGTCACCTTAACTTCTGTACCTGGAAAACAATGGAAGCAAATACTCGAAGCAATCAATTTGCAAACATCTAGGTTTTCGCCGCTTCCTCTGCAACGTGGGTATGGGTCGCTTGCTGGTGGAATCTCTGCAGGCTTGAGGTCTTCAAACCCAGTTTGGGAAGACTTCAATACTCGGACATAGGTTAGGGGTTGTTATAGAAGTGGATGGGTAGGATTCTGTGGCCTGCTTTGTGCAGGAGGATCAGACTAGATGATCATATTGGCAGGGCTGGTGCAAGGATGTTTCGCGCCCTAGGCGAAACTTCCACCTTGAGGCCCCCGGCCCTGAGGAAGCCTCCTTCCGTGGGCAGCTCCCCACCGTAAGCTCCTGCCCTGAAAGCACCCCCCCCGCCCCAGCTCACCCCGTGCTCTGCCGCACGAGCACCCCGAGCACGCCATGGCTGCTTCACCTTCTCCCTCCTCTACCAGGCTTGCGGGTGCCAATCAGCTTAGGTGCTGAAAGCCTGGAAGTGAGAGAAGTGAAGCAGCTACAGTGTGGTAGGGAGGAGGCGGGGCAGGGATGACATGGGGCATGGGGAGTTCCCCTGCGTTGCCGCCCCCCCCCTTACTTTCTGCAGGCAGCCCTCCCCATGGTCCCCTGCCCCATCCCTCTGCCTAAATGCCAGGCGGCAACCAGAGTGGACGAAGATCCGGCCAGCCACGGTCACTGCTGAAGAAAATGGCACCCCCCAAATCCCAGCACCTCACCTAAATGGTTGCACTGGCCCGCCTCCAGTGCCGTCAGGCCCAGCTCAGTCCCTCTGCCAAAGAGCAGCACATGTGACACAAGCAGAGGCGTTCCCATAGGAGGCATCACCACAGAGCTGTGGCTCATCTGCACGGCCTGCCTCACCGTCGGTGGAAGGGCCTGCTCCTGTCCCCAGTGCAAGTGGCTGATTCAGCCAAATAGTGCAGTTTGTTCACATCAGAGAAGCGCCATGAATGATCAACCTGAGTGTGATTTTCTATAGCAGGTTGGGTTCCTGAGTCAGTGCAGGGACTGAGAGGGAGGCTTTGCACCTCCCTGATGTGATGCTGAGGCAGGCAGGGGACAGAGAGGCCACCGTAAGCAGGTCAGAGCCCTGAGGACAGCCTAGCTTGCCTCCCTAGCTCCCACTGCCGTAGTCCCTATGGGCATCACTCTACCAGGGGATCCCTGGGATGCAGGCCTGTATCTTCCTGCCCTCGATCTGCCCTGAAACATCCCATTTCAGAAGAATCTGTGGGGTTGGCACTGAGCCCTGTGCAAATTACACCCAGGGAGCCATGCAGCCCCTTGGTGCCAGCCCAGCTTCACCCTACTCTGCACACACAGCAGGAGCAAAGCGCGACTGCACAGGGAGGAGAAGGAGCCCTCCTTGGTTGAGTTCTCTGAGCCTATCTCTCTCTATTTTCAGGAAAACAGGAATTCAAACACAAGACCTTTTTAGTAAAACAGTTCAGGTGGCTGAGAGTCAGCGCACAAAACCAAATGCACAATGCTAGGAATACAGCACAAAAACCTATTCCCTACATCCCTCCTCTTCTCTCTCTCACTCACACACTGCTCATTCCCGCAGCCAACCAGTCGTACTCAGCTCTATTGTCACCACAGTCAGACCCTTAACTCTACCCTCCATGGAATACCATGAAATAATGCTTACAGCTCCTGAACAAAAAGCTACATAAAAAATATGCATAGCAGAGATCAGCACATGCACCTTCCTCAGGACACAGACCAAAGGAGCCCCAGTGACATCAATCTAAAACTATTCATTACACCCCAAAAAATTCTATATAACAGCTGGAGCTTAAAAAGTCCTCTCATATGCTACCTGTCACCATTTACAAACAAAGTCACAGCACACAAACACTGCAATCTGTGCAATTATGACTTACCAAATTTCAGAACCATCAAAAAGATTGAGATGTAATATTGCTCCACATAAACAAATATTTACCCACAAAATCAAAATTAACTTTGTTCTTGCCTACAACTGTGAGATGAAGGTTCAATGTCTTGATATAACAATGTCAACTCCAAAATACTGCCACATTTACACCTACTTACACAATACTCTTATCATTGTCAAATTCCCCTCTTAAATTCATACTGAATATATTCAAAATAAATGTTTATTTAAAAAAATTCTTTAGGTACACCTCTATTGGGAAAAATATGGTAACATTATTCTAGTTTACAATATTAAGATTACAAACAAAAAGGACATATAGTTTGATTCTTGACAAGTCCTAAACAGAAATGAAATGAGATATCTTATCTCTAGAACTGGAAGGGACTTGAAAGTCATTAGGTCCGCCCCCTGCCTTCACTAGCAGTCCCAAGTACTGATTTTGCCCCACATCCTTACAAGGCCCTCTCAAGGATTGAACTTTCAAAGCCTGGGTTAGCAAGCCAGTGCTCAAAACACTGAGCTATCCCTCCCACTCAAAAAGCATCTAATGATCCAGATTCAAGCTAACCATGAGAAACACAGATTAATCCCATAGGAACACTGGCATTAAACAGGCCCTGTCTACAGGTGTGCTTTGATTTTGTAAACACTTCCCTGCTGGGCTAGCCTGGGGCTTACATATGGCAGAGTTAAGGGTATCTGGGTGGCCTGATGAGTGTGGATAGTAGAGCAGCTTTTCTCTGGGAATGGATGATATCTGGGACACAGGATGGTGGGACTGATGTACCGAGATACATGGTGTTACACTGTGTTGTGTGTGTCCAGTTTTGGATTGTTGTCCTTAGCAATTTTGTTCTCCTTGATGTTACCTTACATTGCACACAACCCTTAGCAACTTGTTTTTTACCACTGTAACCTGTGTCCCCGGACACCCGTAGGTGAGTCACCGCAGCAGGGATTGACCCTGAAATCTCTGCTTCCCCATGCATGAGCTGCTGCTCCCTGAGCTAAAAAACCCACTGCTTGGCCAGGCTACAGCTCCTCAGCCTCCACCTCGCTCAGCCAGGCTGAGGGAAAAAGCCTCAAGGGTGGGATGGGGATCACAGATCTCTGAACTAAGAGTGGGAACCAGAGAGGTTCCCTACTGGTGCAGGCCAGGCCACCTGGGGCACTAGCACGGCCAGGCTGGCACATCACTGGCTCCCTGGGCCCTTGCTGGAGAGACTGGAAGCCAGCCAGAAAGGGGGGCAGCCGCGGGGTAAGGTATCCCTGCAGCAGCCAGGACCCAGAACGCGGAGGGGAAGGAGCTGCTCCTGGGCTCCCATCCAGCTGCCCCCACACTGGGCTACCTGCACGCGCCTTACCTCCTCCACCAGGGTGGCGAAGTGCTCCAGGAAGGAGGCGGGCAGGTCCCCGTAGAGCAGCTCCCCGGGGCTGGGCGGGGCCAACAGCGGCCAGGGCGCCCTGCGCAGGAAGAACAGTGCCTTGCTGCGACCGGGGCTGGCGGGGAGCTTGGCGTTGAGCACCAGCTTCCCCACCAGGCTCAGCGTCACCAGCAGTAGCGGTGGCTGCCCTGTGGCGCCCTCCAGGAAGCCCTGCAGCAGGGGCTGCGCCTTGGGGCTGCCCGCACAGCACTCCCAGCGCTCCAGCTTCAGCTGCTGGCTTAGCACCACGCGCTCCCCGAGCAGCCGGACATGGGGATCCGAGGTGGGGGCATCCCAGGAGCGGAGCCAGGGTTTTTGGTGCTCTGGGGGTGGATCCTTCCGCAATCCTGGTCTTCGGAGCACTTCAGAGGAAGGTCCCGGAGTGAGTGAAAGACCTGCCGCAGAATTGCTGCTGAAGACCCGAAGCGTGGAAGGACCCCCGCCGCCGAATTGCCGCCCACCAAATCCTTGTGCTCTAGGCCTAAATGGAAGCGCCGGCCCTGCATATTGGTCCCTTCTGACCTGTGAGTCTATGAGTCTATAATGAGGTGATAAGTAACAGTCAGCATGGATTTGTCAAGTACATATCATGTCAAACCAACCTGATATATTTTTTTTGACAGAGTAAAAAGCCATGCGGATAGGAAAGAAGCGATAGATGTGGTATATCTTGACTTTAATAAGGCTTTTGATCCTGTCTGACATGACCTTCTCATAAACAAATACAACCTAGATGGGGATACTATAAGGTGAGTGCATAACTGGTTAGAAAACTGTTCCCAGAGAGTAGTTATCAGTGGTTCACAGTCATGCTGGAGGGGTATAATGGGTGGGGTTCCACGGGGATCGGTTCTGGGTCTTGTTCTGTTCTATATCTTCATCAGTGATCTAGATAATGGCATAGAGAGTACACTGATAAAGCTTGCAGATGATGCCAAGCTGGGAGGGGTAGTAAGTGCTTTCGAGGATAGGATTAAAATTCAAAATGATCAGGACAAACTGGAGAAATAGTCAGATGTAAATAGGATGAAATTCAATGAGGATAAATGCAAATTACTCCACTTAGGAAGGAACAATCAGCTGCACACATACAAAATGAGAAATGACAGCCTAGGAAAGTTTACTGCGGAAAGGGATCTGGGGGTCATAGTGGATCACAAGCTAAATATTAGTCAACAGTGCAACACTGTTGCAAAAAAAGCAAACCTCATTGTGTGATGTGTTAGCAGGAGTGTTGTAAGCAAGAAACAAGAAGTAATTCTTCCACTCTACTCTGTGCTGATTAGGTCTCAACTGGAGTGTTGTGTCCAGTTCTGGGCACCACATTTCAGGA
>NW_027425531.1:0-1348 GCF_003597395.2 Chelonoidis abingdonii
GCGGGGGCCAATTGGTGCATTTCCCCCTAGAGGTGGGTGCAGCGACTCTGTGGTTCAGGGCTGCGGGGGCCAATTGGTGCATTTCCCCCTAGAGGCAGGTGCAGTGACTCTGTGGTTCGGGGCTGGAGGAGGGGGGGCAGATTTGTATTCTGAAGAGGCGTCTGGCCCACGCTGCTTTGGATTCCTGCGTTTGCCCAGCCTTCTAATTTTCTGCTGCCCTTAGCTCTCAGGAGCCCAGGTGCCAGGGGGCGGGAGCTGCTGTTGGATCCGGGATCGAGTGGCAGCAGGAACTCTGAACAGGGCATTTCGGGGAAGAGGAGAAGGGGACAGGACATGCTGACCTTCAGAAGCCTCAGCCCTGCGCACACGGTCATTAAAACAGTGAGTGCCCTGTGGTCCCTAGAAAGCCCCCTTCCCCAGAACCCAGTGGCTGGAGGGCCATAAAGGCACGTTCCTCCATCAGTGGGGCAGCCAACCCCAAACCCTCCTGCCTGCTGGGTTGATAGCTTAGTGGTTTGAGCATTGGCCTGCTAAACCCAGTGGTGTGAGTTCAATCCTTGAGGGGGCCACTTAGGGATTGGGGCAAAATCAGTACTTGGCCCTGCTAGTGAAGGGGGCTGGACTCAGTGACCTTTCGGGATCCCTTCCAGCTCTGTGAGACAGGTATAGCTCCTTCTAGTTATTTATGTAATCCGAAGGCCTGTCACTAGGCCTGCCTGACCCGACTCCAGGGGACAGGGAGAGGACCCAGTGACTTTCCCAGGAGGGTGGGGGGGTCTTTGCCTGACTGACTCACGTGCATGGCACTACGCGTGCAGCACTGGTGAGCGACAGAGATTAGCTAGTTAAGATGAGAGCGAAGGTCCTCTGGCCATGGGGAGGTGGAGACGTCTGGTTGGGCAGAGCTGGCCTCGCCTCGCAGGGATGTGTGGGCCATGACTCAGGCGCCCTGGGCTGGGCTGCAGCCAGTACAGACTCACTAAGCCAGTCCCGTTGCAGAGAGGCCCAGACCAGCCCCACATGCCCCGTTGGAGCCAGGCACACCGGAGCATACTGCCCGCACGAGCAGCAGTCGGCAGATGGTCCCTGCCACCCCCAGCATTTGCCCTGCTGGACAAGCTGTGACGAAGAACAAAATGCACCAGTTGTCACGGACTCCCCAGGCAATGCTCTGGAACTGCACCCCACAAAGCCAGGCAGGACTTTGGGGAGCCTCCTCTCCCTTGGAGCAGACTGTCTGCAGGGCAAGAAGCTCCCACGGCTTCACCTCCTGGGTCTGACCTTGGAGCATTCAGCATCCTCTGCCCTTCTGTGCGCTTCCCACAGCGAGCCCACCCCAGTGGGGCCT
>NW_027425531.1:4585-5622 GCF_003597395.2 Chelonoidis abingdonii
GTGGTAATCTGAGATCTGGCTAATGACACAGATGTCATCAATGAACGACAGGGCAGTTCTCCATCCCCTCAGTAATTGATCCACCAGGTGATGCAATGTGGCAGACCAGAAAATTACCATTTTGGATGGTGAAGTGCCAGTAGTTATTCTAGGGGACTATGGCTTGCTCCCATGGCTCATGAAGTCCTATGCAGGCAGCCTGGACAGCAGTAAGGAACACTTGAACTATAGGCTGAGCAGGTGCAGAATGGTGATAGAATGTGCCTTTGGGCATTTAAAAGGGCTCTGGCACAGTTTGCTCAGTAGATTAGACCTCAGCAAAAGCAATATTCCCTTGCTTTGTGCTCCACAATATCTGTGAGAGAAAGGGGGAGACATTGATGGCGGGTGGGAGGCTGAGGAAGATCGCCTGGTGGCCAGTTCTGAACAGCCAGACATCAGGGCAACCAGAAGAGCACATCGAGGCACTCTGCACATCAGAGAGGCTTTGAAAAACAGTTTCATGACTGACCAGGCTATGGTGTGACAGGTGTGTGTGTTTGTCCTTGATGCAAAGCCGCCCCCTTTGGTGAAAGTACTTCCTTGTAAGTAAATCCCCCTCCTGCCCTTCAACCACAGCTGGCACAGGAAATAAAGACTCTATTGTTCTGAATCCATTCATTCTTTATTTATTTTAAAAAAACAAAAGATCACTGATCACACTGACTAGTAAAAGGAAGCCTGGGTGTACAAAGGGTTTGATAATGGGGTGGGGATGGGGGACGAGGGAAGGACAAGGCCACATAGCTTATTGTAGCCACACTACAAATCAAAGCTGTTTGAATGACAGCCTTCTGTTGCTTGGGCCATTTCCTGGAGTAGAGTGGCAGGTAGGGTGACCAGACAGCAAGTGAGAAAAATTGGGATGGGGGCAGGGGGTAATCAGAGCCTATATAAGAAAAAGACCCAAAAATCAGGACTGTCCCTATAAAATCGAGACATCTGGTCACCCTAGTGGCAGGGTGCTCAGAGCCTTCCCCCTCCCCCATGTTCTTGGG
>NW_027425532.1:0-7571 GCF_003597395.2 Chelonoidis abingdonii
AACCCCTTCCCCAAAGTCCTCGCTCCAACTCCGCCCCCTCCCTGCCCCTATTCCAACCCCTTCCCCAAATCCCCGCCTGGCCCTGCCTCTTCCCCGCCTCCTCCCCTGAGCGCACCACATTCCCACTCCTCCCCCTCCCTCCCAGCATACCACCAAACAGCTGTTTGGTGACGGCCAGCCAGTGGGAAGTGCTGGGAGGTAGGTGGAGGAGTGGGGACGTGGCGCGCTCAGGAGGAGGAGGAGGTGGGGCAGGGGGTTGGGGAGCTTGTCTGCCAGTGGGTGCAAAGCACCCACTAATTTTTCTCCATAGATGCTCCAGCCCCAGAGCACCCACGAAGTCGGTGCCTATGTCAGGCAGAGCTTCACTTACCATGCTTTAAAAATCTACCAAGAAGCTTTTCAATTTAGGATTAAAGTGGAGCTCACAGAGGTTCCTGTGAATCTGATCAGGCATCTGGCTTCTGTTCCATGGCAGATGAACTGTCACTAAATCACAGACAGAAACATTCATTTGGCTCCAGATGATTTTAAGAAATTCTAAGTTAAACATAGGGTCTGCATTGACCTTTCTTGTTTTCTGCAGCTGAAAATAGTTCTGTCAGGTCAGGAAACTGGACTTTATGAATCAATACCCAGATGTGGCACAAGCCAAAATTGCACTTTATTCTTCTAGGTGACCTTCACCATAACTCTGAAGGACCTGTCAGGGCAATGAGAAGTTACACAATGGATAAATGCTTTCAGCAAAAGATCCCAAACCATATAATTGACTGGCACTTATCTGTGGTCATGACCTGAGCAAAGACGTTGTTTTGGGGGAAAACCATAATAAACTATTTACTTATCTTAGTGTGGACTTTTACGTACCCTGAAACTGAGCCCAGACCATCAAACCAACTAACAAAAAAACATGGAGTTGGATGCCAGTTGGTACTACTGGCAGATAAAGGTAAATCTGGTATATATTCCATTCAACACACCATCCAAAAGTATCACTCACAGTGTCATAGAAATGTGAGGCTGGAAGGGAACTTGAGATTCCCAGGCCAGAAGGGACCATTGTGATAATCTAGTCTGACTTCCTGTATAACATGGGCCATAGAACTTCTCCAAAATAATTCCTAGAGCAGATCTTTTAGAAAAACATCCAGTTTTGGTTTAGAACTTGCCAGCGATGGAGAATCCACCATGACTCTTGGTAAATTGTTCCAGTGATTAATTAATCTCACTGTTAAAAATTCATGTCTTGATTCCCAATCTGAATTTGTCTAGTTTCAACTTGGATTGCTGGATGGAAGAGCCCTTTATTAAATATTTGTTCCTCACGTGGATACCTATAGCCTGTAAGCAAGTCACCTGTTCACTTTGTCTTTGTTAAATTGAACAGATTCAGCGCCTTGATTCTGTCATTATATGGCAGGTTTTCTAATCCCTGAATCATTCTCGTAGGTCTTCTCTGAACCTTCTCCAGTTTATCAACATTCTTCTTGAATGGGGGATACCAGAACTGGACACAGTATTCCAGCAGCAGTCTCACCAGTGCCAAATACAGAGGTAAAGTAACCTCTCTACTCCTCCTTTTAAAATATTGGCACAACATTAGCTTTCTTCCAGTCTTCTAGAATTTCCCTGGTTTTCAAGACTTACTGAAAATCAACATTAATACCCCAGCAAGCTCCTCAGCCAGCTGGTTTAAAACTCTTGGATGCATGTTTTCTGGATCTCCTAATTTAAAAATTTCTAACTTTAATATCAGAGGGGTAGCCTGGTTAGCCTGGATCTGTAAAAAGCAACAAAGAGTCCTGTGGCACCTTATAGACTAACAGATGTACTGGAGCATAAGCTATTGTGGGTGAATACCCACTTCGTCAGACACATGTTCTGGCTATTCACCCACAAAAGCTCATGCTCTAATACATCTGTTAGTCTATAAGGTGCCACAGGACTCTTTGTAACTCTGGTAGCTGCTGTTTAACAGTCTCCTGAGATACTAGTGGAATGGAAAGAGTGTTATCATATGATATGACTACATCATCTGTTTTTTTCCACAAACAGAACAGAAATATTTATTGAACACTTCTGCCTTGCCTGCATTATTATTGATAATTCTAACATTTCTGTCAAGTAATGGACCAATACCATTGTTAGAATTCTTTTTGTTCCTAATATACTTAAAAAAAGCTTTTTTATTGTCCTTAACTCTGGATATAGATTTCTCCTTGTTTCCATTATCAATTCTTAACAATTCCTAGCTTCTGATTTACATTCATTACTATCAACAGCCCCTTTCTTCCATTAATTATAGATTATTTTGTTTTCACTCCCTCTAAACCAGATGGTGTTTTTTAACCAATACAACCTGCTACCTTGATTGTGGGATTGTGAGCCTCCAGTAAAGTGTTCTTAAACAATTCCCAATTAACATTCACATATTTTCCGATTAAATTCTTCCTCCCAGGTGATTTGGATCACAATTGTTTTCAGCTTTGTGAATCTGCCTTTTTTAAAGTATCATATATATCATGGGTCTGGACTTTATTCTGTTTTCACATTCTAAATGTGAACAAGTTATGATCCCTTGTGCCTGAGTTATCATTAATTTTTAGTTCTGTGATCAGTTTCTCTTTATCTGTCAAGATGAGGTCAACCATAGAATTGTAACACTTTTTAAGTTAGGAAATTGTCATCTATTATATTTAGAAATTCCAAGGATGTTTCAGTCCTGGCAGCATGCGCCCTCCAGTGTATGTCACTCAAATTGAAGTATCCAATGATCGCACAACCTTTTTCCTGTGCATTATAGATAGGTGCGTAAGGAGGCAGTCACCCTGTCATAAGCATAAGTCCCAATTCTGAACCTTAGCATCCAAAATGTGGGTGCCTGCATGAACCCTCCAAGCTTAATTACCAGCTTGGATCTGATAGCGCTGCCACCAGCCAGAATTCCAGTGTCTGGCTCACTCTGCCTCCCAAAACTTCCTGGGGACCCCAAGACTCAGAGGCCGATGTCCTCACAACACAAGGAAATAATCCCACTTCCTGGAGTCCCCCTCTTTACCTCTTCCCAGTATCTTCCACCCTGGTAACACTACGGAGATTACCCTGCTTTCATTCCTTTGAAAACCCAAACACCGGCGATCAAGTTCTCGTCATCCTTCCTCAGAGCTCCTGCAAATGCGAAGTCTTTGAACTCTAACACAAAGAGATTTCTTCTCTTCCCCCCTGGTCTTCTTCCTCCCACCAATTCCTCTGTGTGAGCTGCAGACTTTCAACTCCACCTTGGCCCCAACTAAAAAATCCAAACAGGTCTTAAAAATGAAGCTTTCTATAAAAAGAAAGAACATAAGACATAAAAATCGGTCTCTATTATCAATGGTGACAATGTTACTAGGCGTCATTGGTCTTTAAAAGAAATAAAATGAATTTAAAAGCTCTTAGTCAAAAAAAATACATTTAAAATATTCCAGCAAAATCCACGTCACTGTTAAATTACAAAACAATGTAAAAACCGTATATTGTCTTTTACCTGTACTTACACTTGGAACAAAGCATATAGAAAGCCTGAGATAGAAAGCACTTTTAGATCCGGAGAGCAGCACATGAGACCAGACAATGACATCATCACCCAAAATTCCCTTCCCTGAGCTTTGAAAATCGGTTTACATGATTGTGTCTCTGGTCAGGTAGGTTGGTTCACTTTGTTACCCTTTCACGTCTAAGAACCATAACCTTAGCTATCTGTTTACTGGACACTCCCATTGAATCCCTGTGTGATGATGGTGGTCAGTGTCAGCAGACACCAAATCTATTCCATCTTGTCCTTTGCTTTAAGGGACATTGGTTCCGTAGCAGTTTATGGAGCACTTCTCCCCTTTATGCCCACATGATCCTTCCTAAATAGGTTGCTTCTTTAACTTATCAATAATGGGAATCAACCCTATTCCTCAGGTTTCAGTTTATCAACCTAGAACAAATGTAGCTGCTCATCAATGTTAGTTAATTTCCAGTTCTTCTGTTTACTTACCAGGCTCCTGGCATTTTGGTGTATAGACAATTAAAGTAATTCTTTCTTCTGTCCTTTGGAGTCCTTGGTTCCTTTTGTTCTCAACATTTCAGCACTGGATGCTCGTATCGTCCCTTTTATTTAACTCCCTTTTTTGTTATTACTTTACGCCTCCTGATAACTCCAGTCCCCGAAAATACTTGTCCTCTTTTGCTGAGGGGAGGTCATCCAAACTTACAGCTCCCTCTTCCTTGCCTGTTGGCGACTTGACCGGCAGCTACCTTGGTGTTGTTACGAATGGTTGGGGGGGTTGGAGCTAGTAGTCAATGGCTTTTGACGGCTGGGGTGGTTCGCCACTCCACTCGAATACAAACTAGATAGTGAGGGTTGACTTATAGTGTGGTTATTATTAAAGCAGTTGTGTTAATTCCTGCCGAGGTCTGCTTGTGGCTGTACACGCCTTCCTCCCTCCTTAACAAAGAGCATGTGATAAAAAATGCGCTATGAGAATTGCTTTAAATGATCTAGTCCTCATCTGCGGACCTGGCTTGTGGGTGCCTAGATTCCTTACGCTGACGGAGCAGACACCTGCTATGAGCTCATCAAGGACCCATAGGTGGAGGGGTCTGGGGACCTTGTCCTTAGCAGAGGGATATATGCTGTTGATTCTGCTTGGTTGCTGAAAGCAATACGTATTCAGTAACGCCTGTGAAGGATTCACCTCTCTTTTGAAATAAAACTGTTATACTTATGCATGTGGTGTGGCTTCATTGAGTGTATCTGCCCCCTCGCCCATTTGCTCGACACACACGATGGTGAACCCAATGTTCCACAAACCAAAAACCTTCCACCAATCATTCTAGCCAGCGGTTACTTTCAATAATGCTTCTGCCTTTTGGTCTCTCTTTGCTTCTGAAACAGAAGGCTCTCAGAATAAGATCACTTGAACATTCCTTCTTCTTCTTCAATGTGCTTCCGAGTTCCCTGAAGTCATCTACAATTAGTGAGATCTCCCATGACACAGTGTCATTCATGCTCATCTAGAACCACCCACCAATGGATCCTTCCTTTATAAAGCCTATCCAGTCTTAGAGTGATGCATTCTCATCTGTCTTGGCTCCAGGAGGCAGCACCCATGTATAGTCAACTCTCCTTGTGCTAAGGTAGGACCTAATACCTAGACTAGACCTCACAAGTGTTTGTCTAACTTGTTCTTAAAACTACCAAGGATGGGGAATTCATCAACCTCCCTGTTACGTGCCTAAGTGCTCTGCAGGACGAGACACACACACACACAGTGATGATATGGCTTTTTAATGAAGTAAGAAAACACACCCGCAACGGGGACTCGCGCAGACTCGGCAGTTTGCTAGTTCAAAGGCAGGGAACGAGTCCACGTGCATCAAAAGCAAATTCTAATAAAATTATAGCTTTATGCTAATTAGCATGTAAAACAACCTCATACATAGGCATGTGGGAGCTTTCCCACAACTGAACTATCTTTAATGGCAAAGGGCCAGGCTTTTCTAAACACGCCGGCTTCCCAGGCTGAGCTGCAAACAGCATTTGCTAGCACAAAACACCCTTTAGTAACCTGTCCCTGAGAAGGCGAACAGCCTCAGCTAAACCACCGTGACAAAATCTTCCGCAGTCCCTTACACTCCCTAAGTAATCTGTTCCAGTGCCTAACCATCTTTATACTTAGAAACCTTTTCCTAATATCTAACCTAAATCTCTCTTGCTGCAAACTAGATTAATTACTTTTTGTTTTACCCTTAGTGGACATGGAGAACAAGTGATCATCTTCCTCTTTGCAATAACTGTTGACAACCTTTTACATATCATTGTACTATACTGAAGGGTTGAATACATAAACTAAGGGTGAAATCCTTGCCCCATTGAGGTCAACAGGAATTTTGCCATTGACTTTAATGGGCCCAGGATTTCACCCTTGGTGTATAAAAGGATTACTTGGATAGGCTTTGTCTTCACAAAATATCTATTCTTTTTTTAGGTTATTGCATTATTATGACAAAGATTCTCCAAGCATATTTTTTGGGGTCATAGCCATGTCATCCTGAGTGGGGTTTTATCAGCTTTCACAAGCTAGGTAGCACTGGGGCAGGTAGTAGTTGAATGGCAGACCTACAAGATACACCAAGAAATGACGGGGGTGCAATTCCTGCTGAATCAATAGAAAAGTATCAGGTTAGTTGCCTGCCAGACTGGTTTCCAGAGCTGCCACGGGTCCCACTAAACAAGAGGTGCCTGATTACATGACTACACATGGTTCTTAAATGAACCCTTGCATGATGACCTCACTTACAAATGACAGAAGCATAACTTCAAATGAGAAATGTGTCTCTCCTTTCTCTGGCCTTGGGAACCCCTACAGGCTGCAGAAATCTCTTTAGGGTCTTTTTTAATGACAAAAGAAATATAGGTTGAGCGATCTTTGTCTCCCCAGCTCTCATCACTGGAGTTCATAGTTCACCCCCAGGCTTGTGGTGGCCTGTTACATCCTGGTGAGTCTGCACAATCCAAGCCCAATCTTCATCTCTTCTGACATGCCTTAAACTTGCCATCGATCATACAAGCTGACCAGACCTTTGCTTGAGGTCTCTGCAGAAAAGCAGCTATGGGAAGGGAAAGGAACAAGTCAGAACAAAAAGTTACTCTGTGGGCCAGAACCCAAGTCTCTCAGCTTGGAGTGGCCTTTTTTGGATCCTCATCCTGTTTTATACATGCAGAATCCAGAGCTTTATTTAGTTTCTGTAACACTAAGCAGTGAGACAGCCCCTGTTGTAACCAAACCCCAGTCGATTTTTTTCCATGAAAGAAAAAGAAACAAACAGGAATTTTAAAAAGACATAAACATCGTTCAGATGTTTAGCTGAGTTTCAAATGGCAGAGGCCATTCCAGGCCACGGGTGGGGAGAAGATTGGCTAGTTAACTGCTGTTCCATACACCGGAGCAGAATTTGGTTTGATGAGGTGCATGTCGTACTCAAACGGGTGAATTCAAAAGGGAGGCGAAGTAACCTAAATCAGACTCGTCTATACCTTGCACATTTTTCTGCGCCTTCCCAGCAGTGTGTTCGTTCCACCTACTGAGACTGTAGCTCTAACCCAGTGGCCCTCCTCACTGAGACACACACCCACTTCCCAACATGTCACCAGGCAGACCCCCTGACTCAGATGCCCAGGTGCTTCCTCATGTGTAACTTCCCCTTATTTGCAGGCATTTCTGGAATGTAAATACTGAATAAAAAAAAAATCAACACTGGTTCTGCCCCCCTGTTCTAATTTTTGGTGTGGGCAGATGGTCCCTTCACGTCTCCTGTCACAGCCCAGGGCAGTGTCACCCACCAACCTGCCCTCTCTGAGGTGATGTGAGCCAGCCACCTCTGCTCTCACTGGGGAGTACTGAATGAGACACGGGCAGTGGGTGAAGCTTCCCCTTGGGGAGGCTTGCCCCCTGACCTGCCTCTTCAGGCCGAGGCCATGCCCCATTTGCTTCCTCAATCTCAGCCCCCTCTGGCACTGGCCCGGGTGGAGTGGGGGGGGA
>NW_027425533.1:0-6154 GCF_003597395.2 Chelonoidis abingdonii
GCACTTGGGAATTCCTCCCTGTGGGGTACCCTCAAGCCCTTTCACATTCCCTCCGGGGAAGAGCTGACAAAGGAAAAGAAAAAAGAGAAATCAGCTGTTGCCATCACCTAATTAAAAAACGTGCATAAACCTCTTAAAAAAGGTAAATTTTATTAAAAAAAAGAAGAAAGAAAATACATCTGGAAACTCAGGTTGTTGCTAGATTTTAAAGAGCAACTTCAGGAATTAAGCACCAAGAATAGCTTCTTGGGGTCCAGCTTAAAGGTTACCAAGCAAAACAAAAACAAACACTCCTGGGGTTAGCACAGAGGAATCCACAAACCAAATCAAAAAAGATCCCTAATCACATCTAACATTTCCTGATCTACCTACATAGCTGGGGTTCCAAATGAGTAGTTTCAAGGTATGATACTGATGATTTTCCATACCTGGCTCAAAGCTTTTTACAGCATAGTTGCTGCCCTGTCTGTTTCTCCCTAACAGAACAAAAGACCCCCACATCCAGCAGTTTTTCCCCGATTTGAAAGGGTACAGCTTCCCTATTGGTTCTTCTGGTCAGGTGCCAACTCAGTTTAAGTTTACCTCTTAACCCTTTACAGGTAAGGCAATTAGGGTACAGCTGCTAAGGAGGATTCTCTAGCTACTGACTGGCTGGGTGTCCATAAAAGAGAGCTCAACGCCCACATTTATCACAGAGCCAAAGAAACATTGAAATGTGAAAATGTCAAATTGGGGGAATGTTTTCATGTTCTGTAACTCAGACTCTCCTCAGAAACTCTTGGTTTACAAAGTAAATCTGCAAAAACAACAAGGAGTCCTTGTGGCACCTTAGAGACTAACAAATTTATTTGGGCATAAGCTTTCATGGACTAAGATCCACTTCATCAGATGCATGGAGTGGAAAATGCAGTAGCAGGTATATATACACAGGACATGAAAAGATGGGAGTTACCTTACCAAGTGGGGGGTCAGTTCTAACAAGACAATTCAATTAAAAGTGAAAGTGAGCTATTCTCAACAGGAGGAAAAATCACTTGTAGTGATAATCAGGGTGGCCCATTTCAAACAGCTGACAAGAAGGCGTGAGTAACAGAAGGGGGAAATTAGCTTTTAGTTTTTGTAATGACCCATTCACTCCCAGTCTTTATTCGGGGCTAATTTGATGGTGTCCAGTCTGCAAATTAATTCCAGTTCTGCAACTTCTCATTGGAGTCTGGTTTTGAAGTTTTTTTTGTTGAAGAATTGCCACTTTCAAGTCTGTTATTGAGTGTCCAGGGAGATTAAAGTGTTCTCCTACTGGTTTTTGAATGTTATGATTCCTGATGTCAGATTTGTGAGCGTATTAACGCTTATACTCTAAAGCCACGTCAAGCCAAGAAGGTGGTGAAACAACCACCCAAAACTAAGGGTTCATCAGGACCAGCCGCAGGCTTATTATTGCTGCCCCAGGCAGCACGCAAGGATTGAAAGGAAGGAAGGAGAGGGGAAGTACGGAGAGAAGCTGCCAACCGAATGCGCTGTCAGATATGGGGCAGTGCCGAAAGATCGCTGTGCTGTGAAGCAGTCACTGCTGAAATGCTGCCGAAGGACGCGAAATGCCGCCACCCAAAATCTCTGGTTGCCCTAGGCGACTGCCTAGGTCAACCCAGTGATTTGGCAGCCTTGGGGATTTCATCTGATTGCTTGGGAACAGAAACCTTTTCCTGTCCCTCCCAGCTCCGCACTGCCCGGATCTGAACTGGCTCCCAGCTCCTTCTCCCCTCAGCACCTCAGCTCCGATGAGCAATATAACAGCGAATGAAACCCACAGTGCAGCTCTCCTGTCATCACCCCCTCCAGTGCTTTGACACAAGGAGCTGATGAACACCTTCTCCCGCCAGTCCCCAATGGCAAGGGGGCCAGCAGCTCCCCGCTGCAGAGGGCAAACTCCTTATGGAGAGAACACTGCCAAAAATAAAGAAAAAGTGCATCTGCTCACTCCAGCTCTGCTGACCTACACAACACATTCTGTGGTGTAAAACAGGGAACAGAATCACCCAGGCAGACCTTCTGCCAGAGCACTCCATACAGCAATCGCCCTGCAAAAAAGAGCAAAGAGCGTTTTCCCTGACCTCTGATCAAGAAAAACCAAAAATGCTGGCTCCAGATCTGACGCCAGAACGCCCCCCAAAACAAAGCACATGTTTTCTCAGCTCTTTCCACATCAAAGACCATGCAAACAGCTGGCCTTCGGTGTGACCCAGGGTCCTGTGACTGAGGTCAGGAGCTTTCGAGCAAGTAGATCTATAGACTTAGACTGAGAGCCCAGGCTGTTGTCCATTAATGCAGCACTTCCATCTTCTCCTTTTGCACATACAATGCTCAGTGCATGAGCATGCCCTGGGTTTCAGGTTGGATGCTGTATCCACAGGGGCATGGCGCAAGTTGTCTTGCACCTCACAAAGCTAGAGGATTAAAAAGCAAAAAAGCGGTCTCAACTCAGGCTTTGCTCTGCACCAGATCAACTAGCGGCTGTAACACAACCTACGTGGTAAGTGGGGGGTATGTGTGTTACAGAGGTATGTTCAGGTTTTGACAAACAGCCAATTCGATGCACTGCTGCAAGCCAGAGAAGGAATTCGTACTGACACTGAATCAGCTTTTCATCCCGCACAAAGGACTCTCCAGCATGCGCCGTCCATGGGGGTTGTCTTAAGGCCAGAGAACATAGAGTTCTCATCCACGTGGTCCAAGGAAGAGCGGATGGAGGCTGGAATCAGTCACTGAGAGAGAGAGGAAATTGCGTCGCTGGGAAGGGCTGTCTGGATCGAAGGTACAAAAACCGGAGCACAGTTCTGCAAAGGCCTGGGACCAGGAGCCCTGTATGCAGCAGGGTGCGTGTGAGAGGTGGATCACCACCACAGCACTCCTACTGATCGTCATCGGGAATTAGCCACTCCGGTGATGCACCCTCTCCTGGGGTTGGCAGCCTGAGCTGGCATCACTGCTAGCTCGCAGCATTCCTCTTCCGACCGCTGCTCTCCGGAAGTGCCCCTTTGTCCATCCACCCCCTTTCGCGGGGCTTTGGGGGGGGGGGGTGATCAGCAGTCTTCCTACACCCCAGCCACCATGTCCAACCGCACCCCCAAAGTCTAATCCCTCCTGTCAGGGATCTGATGTAGTCTGCAATGGCTGCTCTCCATGGCCAAAGGCTGGGTGTATGCAAGTGGGGAAGGGACCCAGGCTCACCCTCTCCTCTGGGTCCCAACCCGGGGACCCTCTGGCAATAGCCTTGCTGTCCTGCTCTCCCCTTGTTTGTCTATGTCCCCTAGGACCCACCTTGCACCCACTAGGCCCTTCCCTTCAGGGCCTGCAGCCTGGCAGGCTATGGGCTAGAGCTCCCTTCTGCTCTGTGAGCCTGGCCAGCACTGCACTGTCCATGGTGCTAGTCTCCCAGCTCTGGAGACAAACCTCCCTCTGTCAAAGGTCTGGGCAGCCTTTATATGGGGTCAAGCTGAGCCCTGATTGGCTGTCTCCAATCTTGGCTCTGATTGCCCCCCTATAAGCCCTTTTCTTATTGGCTGCCGGTCTGTGCAGGCACACTGGCCTGCTGCAGCCCCCTCTAGCCTAGGGGTGGGGCAAACACCCCACCACAGTGGGGCAATGCTCCCCCTCTCCCAGCTGCCCCAGACAGGTGTTTGGGGGGTAATTAGACACAGCTGGGAAGGGTCAAGGAGTGGTCAGCTGCCTGGGGTCAGGTGACTGAAATGGAAGCTCCAAGTAGGGTGGCTACTCACTCATAGATGAATAAATGTCCCAATTTTATAGGAACAGTCCCAATATTTGGGTCTTTTTCTTATATAGGCACCTGTTACCCCCCACCGCTGTCCTGATTTTTCATAATTTCTATCTGGTCGCCCTACTCAACGTATTCCTGGAATACCAGACACTCTGCCCCCTCTGATGTGATCCCACCCACTGGTGTGACCTCGCATGCACTGTCAAACCACATGGGGGATGCTGTGGTATTGGGGGTCATCCTACCCTGGCCCTGAGTTGGGAGCTCTGCCACTCTCCCTCCATCCTTTAGTTCCTGCTTCATTCTCTCCACCCCTACACCCCCAATGCTAGGGCTGCATGTGCAGGGGCACCCCGGCTGTGTGCATTAAAATCTGGCTGTGCTCTTGTGACCAGGAAGCAGCTCTTTGCAAATAGCTTCTTCTGATCGATCTCCATTGCAAACCGTGCAGGCTCTATGGTATCGTGCTTACAGACCCGTGTTCAGCAAACAATGGGTTAATGCTGACTGAGCTGCTGCCCTTCATGGAGATGTGGTTTCCCTCTGCAAGATTGCAATAGACTGCACCCCAGCTTACTGGCATAGAAAGGACTAAGGAAGATGCCCCAAGGAACTCTGGGATACATCCAGAAGACTTCAGGGATCTGTGTCAAGCTGGGGCCATGTGCACACAGGACAGCAATAGGGTTCGGACCCTAGGTCCCAGCTTAACACGGGCTCAGACTCTCCAGCCCTGCAGGACCCTGGGACTCTGAGCCCTCGATTAACACAATTGGTGTGTGGACTCAAGGGGAGTTTAGGGTCGAGCCTCGCATTGCTGTGTGGACAGATCCAGAGAGATTGGAATGAAAACATTAAGCAATCACTTATGATATTTTAAGCTTGTCCATTCATGCTATAGTGTTCAGACAGCAGGGACCACACTTCTAGAGGTGCCTTACAGACAAGTGCATCCTTCCTCGGGGAGGAAAACCTGGAAATGTGATGACCGGGTTAGGTGCTAAGAAACTGACGTTCGATGATCAGAAGTGGCTGTAATAAGAAATTTGGTGATTTGCGTGTTCCTCAGTATAACTGCGGATCCCCACATCTCCAACCACTGCTAACCACTGCCTGCCAGGCTGTATTGGTGTGTCCAGTACATGCCTAGGAGCAGAGCCGGATTTCCAGTTATGCACAGTAGGCACCTGCCTGGGGCGCCGGTGTTCTAGGAACAGAGATGAAAGTAATTTACAGGACTTACTAGTACTGCCGGAGTCCTGAGGGGGGCGTGGCCTCATCCAGAAGGGGCGTGACCTTGCCCGGAAGGGGCATGGCCTCTCAATATTTAAAGGCCCTGGGGCACCAGCTGTGGCTGGGAGAGCCAGGGCCTTTAAATCAGCCAGGGCCTCCCAGTTGCAGAGGTAGTTGGGAGGCCCCCAGAGCTCAAGGGCAAATTAAAGGACCCAGGGCTCTGGCTGCTGCAGGGAACCCTGAGCTTTGTGGGGCTGGGGCAGGTATTTAAAGGGCCAAGAGCTCCTGCCCCTGAGGGGAGCTCCAAGCCCTTTAAATCCGGCCCCAGCCCGGCCACTGGAGCCATGAGTGGGGGGGATTAAAGGGCTCTGGGCTGCCAGATGCGGTGGGGAGCCCAGAGCCCTTTAAATCCCTGCAGCGAAAGCCGGTGCAGTCCAGCACCGCATACTGGCTCTTGCCTGTATGCCATACCGACTTGTACTGGTTTACTTTCACCTCTGTCTAGGTGGTTAAAAGTTTCATTTCTTACAGAAAACACAAAGGTCGGCTGGGAGTGGGGGAGTGCTGAAGATGCTGGGTCTAGGGGTGCGTAAGGTATAAATCCAGCCCTGCCTAGAGCACTGGCTGTGTCTCTACTTGCTTGGTGAAGTCCTGTGGCTCCTGGTTTTAGATGTCAGCCCCCTGGGTTCAGCCCTTGCTGATGACACCCAGGGGGGCGCTGCACAAGGACAGAGACAACGGGAAGCCAAGCTCTGCTCTCGTGTGTGCGGCTGCTCTCGGAGTCACCTGGCCACTTGTGCCAGCAGAATCTGATCCTAAAGTTACTGAGCTTCTTGTTTGGTCCTTGTCTCCTCCCTGTATTGCTGTTACGTGAAACAGCCTAAGAACCACCAGTGGGGAAGATACAATCTGTGAATAACTCCTCTGTCTTTCCCACTGTTCATATCGTAACAGCAGCCTGGATAAACAATGGCAATTAACGCACATCATCAATAGGGGAAGCAAAAGGCCACACAGTGGTGCCAGATCCCAGCAGTGGGTGAGCAGCCCCCCACAGCACAGAGAGACCTGGTTTCTCTGCCTTCCCCTCCCTGGGGAGAGATGGTTCTGGAGAGATGTGTCCCTGTATTCCCAGCCCTTAGA
>NW_027425534.1:0-5000 GCF_003597395.2 Chelonoidis abingdonii
CCATGCAAGGGGTAGGCTGCTCTGTCCCTTACAAATTTCACCAAGCTTATAAAGGTTAAAACCGCAAAATGTCATATTGATTACACAAGTTATTTGCCTTTTTTGGTAAGTTAATATTGCAAATCAGCAGGTTATTTCCAGTAAGTCCAGTTTGGGGTATTTCCAGTTATTGTTAATTATATTGACTGTTCTATGACCCTTTGATTGCAATTACATATTGCAAAAGCCATAGAGTATTGCAAGTTAGCAAGCTATCTTAACAAATTTCATGTGCATGGGCCGTGTTGAGCTGGTTATCTTGTGATCCTTCCTTGTGATTTACTTTAAGCAAGCGAAACTACTATACTATATTTGATTATGGCTATACTGGCCTCCAAGGGACCCTTTGTCCCCCTCCCAGTTCCTCTTTTGTCAGTGATTCATACCCTGTTTTTTTCATATCTAGTTTCTCCACACCCTGCATCCTATATGCTGATAAAAAAGTTTCTTTTGAGCAGTTAGAATCTCAGCTTTTATTTTGCGTTGGTTAGCTAAAGGCTGAGGCCTACATACATGGGCCTATAAAATAATTGCAAAGCTTGTTTAATGAGAACCATACCATAATGGGGGGGGGGGGTATATTTCTTATCATCCATTACTAAGGAAGCAAGCAGGGATATGGAGAAGGGAATCTCCTTTTATGTACAGAAAGGGTCCTTCCAGGGCAGGGTAGAGGCACATTTCCAGAGACTGTTGAGTGGGGGAAGATTCCACAGCTGCCACTTTGTCTTCTGTGTGC
This sequence comes from Chelonoidis abingdonii, assembly GCF_003597395.2. Lineage (NCBI taxonomy): Eukaryota > Metazoa > Chordata > Testudines > Testudinidae > Chelonoidis > Chelonoidis abingdonii. The sequence continues at coordinate 779 of NW_027425534.1, forward strand.
TCTGTTCTGTTCTATGACTGGAGGAGTGTTAACAGGGCACTTCTTCTTGAATGGTCTCTTGGAATATATGTCAACTACTTATGCTAAACTATGTTTTCTACCTCATATTTAGCTGTGACGCTATGGCCTTGTCTACACTACACAGTTCTGTCGACAAAAGGCAGCTTCTGTTGAAAAAGCAGTGACAGTGTACACACTGCAATGCTCCTCCTGCAGATTTAACTCTCCAGCTACTCCGACACAATAAAACCACCTTGGCAAGAGTCATGGAGCTTTCTGCAACATAACGTCAGTGTAGACACTGTGTTCCTCACAACACTGTAACGGGCCTCCAGGAGGTACCCCACAATGCCCACTGTGACCACTCTGGTTACCGTTTTTGAACTCAGCGTCCTTGCATCAAGCTACACTGGCATGCACCCCTCCTCTTTCAAAGCCTCAGGAAGTTTTAAATTATTCTTCCTGTTTGCTTGATGTGGAGACCTCACATAGCTACTGCCCAGCTGAGCATGCTGGCTTCCTGCAGCAAACAGGTGCCTGCCTGGACTACATGGGAGGAGGATGTGGGTTTCCCTCACTGTGGTGGGGTGATAGATGGAACGCTTATCCCTATCTTGGCACCAGAGCACCAAGGCAGCAAGTATATAAACCGCAAGGGGTACTTTTCAATGGTGCTGCAAGCACTGGTGGATCACAAGGAACGTTTCACCGACATCAAAGTTGGGCTATGATGGGAAGAGTGCATATGCGTTTCAGGAACTCTATCGTTTGAACAGTCACAGAAGAAGCTTACTCCCGACTAGAAATTTTCCAATGAAGATGTTGGGATATGCACTAGTTATATTGGACCCAGCCTACCCTTATCCTATGGGTGACTACACAGACCTGACAGTATTCAGGAGCTGCTCAATACGCGAGCAAGTGAGAATGTGCTGTGAATGTGCAATTTGAGTTTAAAACCTTGCTGAGGGCAGTTTACGATATCAGTTAACCTAGAGAACCAATTTCTCCATTTTTAATGCTGCTTCCGTGTTGTTCTCCTGATTCCGTAGACTAAGGGAAGACCTTTTGGTAGGTGGTTGAGCAATTCACTTAGCATGATTCGAGCGCAGACACGGTGGACTATAGAAGAGCACAGCAGGCATGCAGCGATAGAGAATTTGAAACCCAGTTTCATGACTAGCACAGGCTCATGCATTCTGTTTGTTTTTCTGAGAGCACCTTGTTGATTTATTCCTGAGCAATTGACCTCTCCTTCTAAAACACTTAGCAGAGGCAATTATAGTCATTTGTTTCAAAATGCTTGCATTCATTAATTCATTCAGTATGGCAAATATGAAACTCACAGTCTCGCTGGAGGTCGGGAGGAGAATACGTGAAGTAGTGATGATGGGCCAGGACGAGACAAGCCACACTGCATTTCAAACCTGATTAAGGCCGCTGTTTATGCGACAGTCTCTGGGGTGTAGGGTGGTTTGGAGCTCATCCCTCTTTCTGGGTATCTGATGAGGAGTTTTGGAATATGTGAGAGGATGAGCTTACAGAAGGGTCTGTGCAGCGTGTCTGTCCACTTTCCTTCCGGAGCTCCACAGATGCGGGCATATCGTTCATTAATCGCCATAGCCTCAGATTGCGATTCCTGCATCCTTTCCATCGTGCCCGCACCTCTCATCTTGTCCCGCCAACTCTATCTCCCTCATCCACTCATCTTTGTTTCATTACCTGCTTTCTGGACTCTGACACTGGGTTTACTCAAACAATTCTGCTGAGCTCTAATACCGTGGAACTGCTATGAGCCTAAGAAACATTTAATGGGCATGTATCACTGGGTAAAACTCCAAACTTGACATTTACACAACATACTCAGTTGTTTCGAACTCTAGCTTGAGCAAAAAATAAACTAGAACAACTTGTCCTGAGCTCTCTTCTCCACCACACCCTTAGTCAAATGACCATGATTTAGTCAAACCCTACCCTGCACCCCAAATGGACATTAATATCAAGAAATTGGAACTAAGCGTATCATTTTTTTAAAGAAAGTGGAACTTTAAACCGAAGTCTTGTTCAACTTTCACTTATGCGCGTAAGTCCTGTATAGTTATATATTAACTGTTAATTACTAGGATGCGTACACATTTCATAGGATTTCTATTAATTGCATGTTATGAAATCTTTATGAGGGAGGCGGGAAGCGGACGCAGCAAGGGAGGGGGATTGAACTGGATTTGAGCTCCAGGAATGAGACACTAGATACAGGAACAGCAAAAAACCACGACTAACGCACAGATATCAATATGACTGGCAGGATTTCCATAGCACAATATGACAATTACATCTCTGAGGAATGTCTAATCGATTCAACGGGGCTTGGTATTCTACAAACATTGTTTGGGCTCTGACCTTTACACCAACGCTATATTATTTCAAAACTGGCTCTGACCACTCCACTCACAGTGGTTGCACCTGATTTGAACTAGTGACGTGGATCGAAAATGTTGAGTCAATAGATCTAGGCTGCTTTATACCCTGCTCTATGGTCTTCATATTTCTTTCTGCATGAAATGTTTATGTGAAATGTACAACTTTTTAAACAGTTTGCGTGCCAAAGGGCTTTTAATTTTAGTGTAGTCGCAGAAAGGACAAACATGTTAATAACTAAGAAAGAAAGAAAAAGAAAAGAAGAAGAAAAGAGAACGCATTGCCATTTATCCAGAGGAGTTGAGATCAGATACAGAAATCTCTACACCAGGAATTCTCCAAGTTCTTTACAGTGTGGGAACGAATCCATTCTGTTCATGTAAAATTAACCTTTAATATATTTCAATGGACCAACACACTAAGAAAGAGCGATTGTTATGAACTTTTGCCTTTTTTTGTTCCAGTTAGGCAAGAATATGCGTTGGAAAATGCTCATGGCCAGATACCGCGTGGAGCAATGGAAGTCATGAGCCAATCCAACTGTGTTTAACGCCCTTCTTTCTGAGTCATGAAATCACCATCCTTTCACAAGTCAGATTGTCCTTAGGTTTCTGTTTGCCTCTGTACTGTTTGTGACAACTTTCACGGCAGGTAGCTGAGGAGGTTCTCGTCGCTGCATACAAGTGCTGTGAGTGCGAAAAGACCATCTCTTCTCCTCAGAATAATATGTGAGTTATTGAAGATGCCTTCCAGCAGTGAGACATTCGTCCATTAGTCTCTTGATGTGTAGATCATGCTTGCTATATTGTTATATTTTTTATTCTTACATCCTGTGGGTTCTTTGTGATCACATCTTACTTTTTAGCAAGTTTGTTCAGGATATGCTATGTATGAGATCCAGGCAGGTCTTTCCCTAGGGACGGGGTTAGATCAGTAGTTATGAGGTTGTCAGGTTGATTTCTCCAGACGTGAATACGTGGATCACCCTGAGATGATCATATCTTACCAACAGGAACGCCTGGCTTCGCTGTCTGAGTAGCCAAGTGCATACTTAGCTGGGATGGGCTTCAGTCCCTGATCCATCGTTTCACGCCTCTCACCCCACTGCCAGGAGAGACGGAGACGTCTATTGCAAGGGATGCGAGATACGCTGATGCCATGCAGTGAAGGGACAACACAGCTGTGAGATTCATTATGGGGCTGAGAGAGAGTGAGAACCAATCAATTTAGAGTGGGTAAATGGATAGCTCATGGATTAGTAGATGATAGATAGAGATAGATAGAAGTAATGGACACTGATTACTGCAGCCAGACTGCAATTGGAGTAACAAGAGGCAAAGAGCTCTCTGGTACGATGGTTAACCTTTGAGAGGCTTGCCAACTCAGGTTACGAGGAGGTGACCCAAACCACAGGTCTAATATACACATGGTCTGGGAGAAGGTTGCATTGGGGAGGTCGCTATAACGAATAGGGGGTGAGACAAATAGCAGGGTGGCGAGGATAATCAGTTCTTAATGCTCTGTTATATTGAAAGAATGGGGTGTATAGTAGAACTTGGAAATGCTAGTTTAACAACTGTACATAAGTGTTATGGCAGCTGTGGTAATACACATGACTGGTCTTGGTTATAAAGGTACAATAGCGAAATCAGAGTAGGTTTAAAATGGGAATGTGCCTTAGGTATCAAAGTATCACTTGGACTTATTGGATAAGAAAAAGCACATTTTGGTGAAGTTTGGTAGATTAAAAGCGCGTAAAAAACAGGGTAGATTCATAGGTGGTTTATGCAGCCCGAACCATGTA
>NW_027425535.1:0-10399 GCF_003597395.2 Chelonoidis abingdonii
GAAGAGGTGGATGAGGCTTTTTTTAAACAACTAACAAATTCATCCAAAGCACAGGACTTGGTCGTGATGGACTTCAGCTACCCAGACATCTGTTGGGAAAATAACACAGCAGAGCACAGATTATCCAACAAGTTCTTGAAATGCATTGGAAACATTATTTTTTAATATCAGAGGGTGGAGAAAGCTACTAGGCTGTTCTAGATTTGATTGTGACAAATAGGGAGGAACTGGTTGAGAATTTGAAAGTAGAAGGTGACATGGGTGAAAGTTATCACAAAATGATAAGAGTTTGTGATTCTAAGCAATTGTCAGAGGGAAAACAGCACAATAAAGACAATTGATTTCAGGAAGGCAGACTTTTCAGCAAACTCAGCGAGTTAGTAGGCAAAATCCCATGGGAAGCAAGTCGAAGGGGAAAAACAATTGAAAACAGTTAGCAGTTTTGCAAAGAGACATTACTAAGGTCAAAAGAGCAAACTATCCCACTGTGTAAGAAAGATAGGAAGTATGGCAAGAGATCGCCCTGGTTCAACCAGGTCTTCAATGACCTAAAACTCAAAAAAGAGTCCTACAAAAAGTGGAAACTAGGTCAAATTACAAAGGATGAATATAAAGAAGTTGATATCTGAGCAATTAGCAATTCCAGAAGACGGGAAAAGGGAAAATATAGTGCCCATCTATAAAAAGGGAAATAAGGACAACCTAGGGAATTACAGATCAGTCAGCTTAACTTCATTACCCGGAAAGATAATGGAGCAAATACTTAAACATTCAATTTGCAAACATCTAGAAGATAATGAGGTGATAAGTAACAGTCAGCATGGATTTGTCAAGTACAAATCATGTCAAACCAACCTGATATTTTCTTTTTTAACAGGGTAAAAAGCCCTTTGGACAGGAAAGAAGCAGCAGATGTGGTATATCTTGACTTTAGTAAGGCTTTTGATACTTTCTGTCATGACCTTCTCATAAACAAACTAGGGGAATCCAACCTAGATGGGGCTACTATAAGGTGAGTGAATAACTGGTTTGAAAACTGTTCCCAGAGAGTAGTTATGAGTGGTTCGCAGTCATGCTGGAGGGGTGTAACGAGTGGGGTTCCACAGGGATCGGTTTTGGGTCTTGTTCTGTTCAATATCTTCATCAGTGATCTAGACAATAGAATAGAGAGTACACTTATAAAGTTTGCAGATGATACCAAGCTGGGAGGGGTTGTAAGTGCTTTGGAGGATAGGATTATAATTCAAAAAGATCGGGACAAACTGGAGAAATAGTCAGATGTAAACAGGATGAAATTCAATGAGGATAAATGTAAATTACTCCACTTAGGAAGGAACAATCTGCTGCACACATACAAAATGGGAAATGACAGCCTAGGAAAGTTTACTGCGGAAAGGAATCTGGGGGTCATAATGGATCACAAGCTAAATATTAGTCAACAGTGCAACTCTGCTGCAAAAGAAGCAAACCTCATTGATACGTAAGTCAGACATTGGGGGGGGCGTGTGGATACTTAATTGGCTTTTGAAACAATAAAAGTAGTACTGTTGACAAACTATGCAGAAGGTTGCTAACTGAAAGACATTCCATACTTGTTGATGTATGATACTTGAATAACTATACATAAATAGAATTGAACATTTATTTGAATTGAGATTTAAAGGAAGACTTCAGTAATTAGTCATACGTTAAATAGCCAAGGATTATTAAGATGAGAAAAAATTACTACCTGTAGTCTATTGTTGAGTTTGGTGTAATTATATACACAAATTTTCAAAATTGGGTTTTTGAAACACCTATCAAGTTATTTCCATTTAGTGAAGAATGCTGATTTATTCGTTGATGCCTATATTAATATTTGTATATATGTCATTCCAGTTATTTCAGCAGCATCCAAAATGTGTTAGGCAATTTTCAAACACAAGGCAGGAATCTTCTTAAGCTACAGTCTAAAGAATGATACAACATACAAGGAAACAATCAGGGTTATATATACAATACATTCTATATATATAAAAGGAGTTACTTTTATAGTACGTTTAAGTTACCGACTTATGCTGACGACTTCCTGAAAACCCTCCTAGCTATTGCCACTGCAACAACCAAGGGTTTCAACTGTGTTGTTCTTACACCTCTTCTACCACCTCTCTCTCCACTTTAATAATGAGCAGCTCATCCGAACGCAATGGTAAAACAAATAAGCAGATCACTTTCTTGTAAGCCTCAGTTTAGTGGTCAAGTATCAGTGGGGTAGCCGTGTTAGTCTGGATCTGTAAAGCAGCAAGAATCCTGTTGGCACTTAAGACTAACAGACGTTTTGGGCGTGAGCTTTCGTGGATCTTGAATACCCACTTCGTCAGAACGGTTCAGGTTAGTGGAAATTTCCAGGTAGGTATATATATGCTAGCAAGCAAGCTAGAGATAACGAGGTTAGTTTCAATCAGGGAGGTGGGGCCCTGTCTAGCAGTAGAGGGTGAAAACCAAGGAGGGAGAAACTGGTTCTGTAATTGGAAGCATTCACAGTCTTTGTTTAGTCCAGAGCCTGATGTGTCAAACTTGCAGATGACTGAGCTCAGCAGTTTCTCTTTGAAGTCTGGTTCCTTGAAGTTTTTTTTGTTTCAGGATGGCACTTAGGTCTGCTATAGTGGGCCAGGGAGGGTTGATAGTGCTCCCTACAGGTTTTTGTATATTGCCATTCCTGATATCTGATTTGTGTCCATTTATTCCTTTTCCGTTAGTGACTGTCCAGTTTGGCCTGATGTTACATAGCAGAGGACTACAATGCATGGTCACCTCCCAAGAAACACCATCCTAGCCACATGGATTGTAGCAGGCCTCTCTACAACAAACATCCCACACACAGATTGGAATAACAAGCTGTCAGGAAACAGTATCCGCTGATTTGATGCCACAGCACAACTGGCTGCTGAGCTCTGTGCCTTTATACTCAAGCACAACTATTTCAAGTTTGATGACAATATATATCTCCAGATTCGTGGCCACTGCTATGGGCACCCGCATGGCCCCACAATACGCCAATATTTTTTATGGCTGACTGGAACAACGCTTCCTCAGCTCTCATCCACATCACGCCCCCTTCTCTACCTACGCTACATGATGATATCTTTCATCATTCTGGACCCTGGAAGGAGGACTCTAGAAAAAATTCCACACGATTTCAACAACATCCACCCACCATCAACCTCGCTGGACCAATCTACACAGGAGGGCCACTTTTAGACACCACGGTGCAAATAAGTGATGGTCACATTAACACCACCCTATATCGAAAACCTACCGACCGCTATGCTTACCTTCATGCCTCCAGCTTCCACCGGACACATCACGCGATCATTGTCTACACCAAGCACTGAGGTACAACCGCATCTGCTCTAACCCTGCAGACAAGACCAACAACAATAACAAAATAAATACATAACACACCAAGGCAATATTCAAAAACTAAAATCACACGACACAGAAGGATAATAGAGAACAAGATACCAAGAAAGAAAAGACAAATAAGTAACCCAAGAAAGGCAATCAAATACTCAAAGAACAAACCCAAGAGAGAAACCAAACAGGACTCCACAATGGACAATACAAAAAAATAAACAGCCCACAAAGACATAAAAAACAACAACCATACAAACCAGAAATAACAATCAAAGGGAAAAATAATACAAAAAAACAACTACAACATAAGAGAAACAAATGAAAATCAACAACATATATACACAGAGAATAATATAGAAAAAAAGATAAGGACAAACAAGACAAAATAACACATATGACACCAACAAAACACTGCCCACCTCAAAAAAAAACGATAATACAACCCAAAGACAACTGACAACTATAAGAACTAAAACCATTAGTAACAATACTAAGTACAACCCAATCCATGACAACAAACTCGACAACAAAATCTAAATAGAACAACACAAACAATATCAATAATACCCAAGCGAACACCATACAACAGAAAAAAACCAACTACACAGAAATCAAGACAAAAAATAACAAATCCTAGGATTCAATTACAACCACATGCACAGTCCCACAATGATAATAATATACGCATACATATACCAGGAGAGCACTACATGCCATAATGAATACAATCGAGAACACAACAATAAGAAGAAACAGTACACTACGAGAGAGAAAAATAGAGAACAAAACATAACAGATAAAAATCAAGAATAAAAAAAGGAAATAAATAACAAACCAAATAGATGAAAAAGAGAGAAACACATCAACCATCATAGAGAACACAACAACAATATAGACAAAGCCTATAAAAAGAGATAGAACCAATAACACCTGACAAACAAAAAAACTAAATACAAGAGACCAAGAACATAATCAAAGAAGAAAACATAAGAAAAACATAGACTATTACAATTAATCATAGAACCAGTAAAATAGGAAACACCAATCAGAACCTACTAAAGATAAACAAAAAACATGCAGAAATGGACAAAGAACAACAAATAATACAGAAAACCAAAAGTTACTCCAATACCCTGAGTAATAATCACACCAAATACTAAACTGCTAAAGAACAGGAGACCCACATACACAAATAACCCATAAGAAAATATGAAACTAACACATAAAAAAAAAAATCCGGTGGTTAATCTCTAGCATTGCTTGCTGAATATATAATACCTACCCCTTGGAAAATTTCTACTACCTGCGTCTTGACGAAGTGGGTATTTACCCACGAAAAGCTCACGCCTCCAAAAACATCTGATTAGTCTATAAGTTTACCACAGGATCTCTGCGTGCCCTTTTTCAGTTTTAATGATAGTTATAGACATTTTAATAATTTGTATTCTAATGTTTTAGCTATTATTTTCTATCTTTAAAAAATTGTCCAAAATTATGCAAAATAAGACACACTTTTGAACATAAAAAAATGAACATGTAAATGAGCAAAAGAATAGGCAAGTTGTACCAAATCAATAATAACCACTCAGTATGGAATAATAACCCATGTAACTAAAACTCAGACACACATACTTAGGGGTCTGATCCAAAGTGTCCAAGTAATGTCTCGTTATGCTTCCCACTGATTTGTCGGGGCTTTGGACCAGCCCCTAAAGTATATATTGTGGCAGAAAAGGATTTTGTCTGAATATCACATTTATTTGACATATTCTCTCCTATTACGTTATATTTGCTTACTTTGTAGGCCAAAAAACACAAGTGTTTTTTACTTACTGTATAGCAATGAAGAACAAAGAGCATTATGGAACACAGAGACTGGCATCTGTTTTACTGGGTATCATAATTGCCGTTAATACTGTATTTCTGCAACAAGAATTTATTCCTGGTAACTTAAGCAAAGAGAAAGAATACAGCTGAATTTTCAAGATCTAGCTGATATTTTCTTAGGGCAAATGCTCATCCTTGGCTTTTTAACTGATTATGTTTTGATACTACAGCAATGGAGAATGACTTAAAAAGAATGGTTTTAGTAGTCTCCTTCTTTAACCACATATTAAACACATGGTATTCTGAAAGGTAAACTGATGTTTGTAATACGGTTGTCCTCCTTGAATCAAACGTACTTAAATACTCTTGTTTTTCAGAACAAGAGTACCTTGTCTGCCAAGTAAACCACGCAAGTTCATCCATTATGATCCTTACTTTGTCCATGCAGGGTCAAATTCAGTACCTTACACTATTTAATGGTCCTATTCCCTTTACAAAGAATTTCCAGGATAAAAGCAAACTATAAGGCTTTTACCTTGTGGATTTTCACCTAGCAGACAAGTAGGAAATAGTCCCAATATATTATGAACTCCTGCTTTCAATGTATTCTAAAAGCCTTTAAGTAGTGGTTTTAACACAAATAACATAATACTGGTCCCAGACACTTTTAAAGACTAATAAGAGATTTGATATAATTTTAATGCATACTAGTTTTGTTCAAATATATAGATTAACAAAACAAGCCACATTACATCCAACTTAAGAAAAAACAGAATGGAGCAAGTAGTGATCAGTGAACAGCTGAGTATGAGAAAAGATTGGGGGAAAAAGCCAAAGCTTTAAGGAGATTGAAAAGAACCTGAAATCATAATCTCTGTAAGCATGGCTAAATCAGCTGTCAAGAAGAGATTTTAAAATAGAAAATGTAATTAATAATGCTTTCTAATTTATTTTGCCATATTCCTTTAGAATCCTGGGCAGAGATATTGTCTTGCTCTGGAGTTTGTCAATCTTCAAACATGCTAAATTCTCAATTTCCCATTTAATTTACACCTCTTACAGCAATTTTTGTAAGAGGATATGAATTTGTTTAGAAGTTGCCACATTGTTTCCAGAGGTTACCTCTTTTCATTTCTATGTATCTTATTGCACCACAGCACCGTGGTACCTGTGAATGAAACAATTACACCTCAACCCGATTAACACTGTCTTTGGAAGCCAAAAAAATCTTACCACGTTATAGCTGAAACCGGTTTATATCGAACTTGATTTGATCTGCCAGAGTGCGCGCAGCTCTGCGCTCCCCCCCCCCACCCGAGCACTGCTTTACTACGTTATATCCAAATTCGTGTTATATCGGGTCACATTACATCGGGGTAGAGGTGTATGTAAGAGGATTTGCACTTTCTACCTCTCCCTTTAACTATGATGTTCTGAGTATACATGAAAAAAGTTTGGTCCAGCCCTTCTTTCCTCTCCCCCCCAGCAAAACAAAAACAAAACAAAACCTCACTCACCTGTCTTCTAAAACTTTGATAGTGTCATGAAGTCCTTTCTGTTGCTCTCTCAGCTGCTGATTTTTGGTATAAAACTCTTCAAGCCTCTCTGCATCCCTAAAATAAAGGAGAAACAGGTAAATGCTTTTAGAAACAGATAAAAAAATCTCTTCAGTTGTGACTAAAAGCTATTAAATTTCAATAGATAATTCTGCTTATGGTTATGGCAACTTTGCTCTCTGTAATGTTTCTTCTATCTGAGACGTGTGATTGATAATCAGCAAAAATATTAAGTTGAAGACAATAAATGAAATACTTGCACATGTTTATTGTGAATGGCTGGTAACTTAAAATAATGTTTGAATTATACAGAAATAGTAGGTACTCCGTAGCTCATGTTGCAATTGAATTTCCACTAATGTCTGATTTTGGACACTTCCCCCATTTCAACCTACAAAAAGAGTTATGCCACTAAAAGGGCCATTAAAAGTGGTAGGTTAGATCTGGAGCCAAAATAAAATTTTTCTACAAATCTCCAAATAAACCAGACAAAAGTCACCCAAATTATGGCACCTTACACACAACTTCTGGGGAGATTCTGCACCAACAAATTCAAAATTCTGCATATTTTGTCAAAATAATGCAATATAATCACACCAGTTTCATTTGTTTTGGTAATTTATTTAAACTACAATACAGAAAAAAAGTCTCAATAACTATTCAGCATTTCCAAAACACACAAAAACTAAGTTACAAACACTTGGTAACTAAATACCCTGCATTCCAGTTATAACCCTGGATTTAAATTACATTACAGAAAACCAAAGAGAAGGAAAAAAGTAGAATGTCATTTTAAATTGCTCAGACTTTCACATATGAAAGTCATACAGTTTTGCTAATCATTGTCCTGGACCTGGCTGGGTACTTCGGGAAGTGCTTGGTTCTGACTGTCCTGACATTTTATTGACTGCTTGGTAAATATTTTATTTGCCCTTAGTATTTTTTTTTTTAATGGGAAAGTAAAATAAATCCAGAGATGTACTATATAACCCCATTCTGGCACTTCTACATAGGAAAAAAAGTGAGAAAACACAGAGATCTTCCTAGCTGAGGATTCCCTTACTGTCATTTATAATAAGGCTCCTTTACATCACTCAAGCAATGTAGGGACCTTAAAACTTTCACAGGTTTTATGCTCCTGGGGGAATTGACTGAGCATGGGAACAGTTAACTAACAATAGGAACATTAACAATGTTACTACGTAGGCAGACTGCTACATTTCTGCCTCAGAAAAGGATTAACTAGCAGGCAGGCTGCTACATTTCAGCCTCTAGCCTGCCTCCTGCATAATAAAAAGCCCTACACTTCCATGCCAGCGAGCTGCAGTAAAAAGTGAGAGGGACAGAGGCAATCTCTCCCTCTCATTGTATGCCTTTCTGTTATCTTGGGGGCTACCTGTAACTAGTCAATATAGCGTTCTGGGGGCTTTTTTAGACAAATACAATTTTCAAGTTGATGCTGTCCCTTTAGATGTTTTCAAATACATTTTACAACTCATTGATTTTGGGCTGCTGGGGACTGGCATTCACAAATGTGGTAGGAAGATGCTTCTGCAGTGTACTACCCAGATTTTCTTCTTTTATTGATTTAGAATTTTAAAACAAATTAATACCTTGAATGCTTTCCAACTTCACTTATTACTCAAATCGCTATCATAGATCCAAATAGTGCTTTACAATACAATTAAATTATCCTCTCGTGTAAGGAGTTTACGATCTGAAGTGCCTGATCTTGCAAATTCCCCTAGAAGCACTAATACAGACTCTTACCTCCTTGTGGAGTGAAAAGCCAGCGATGAGTAGTCTAGATATTCCTGATATTTAAGGGGGAAGCCCCTGCCCCCTGTTCCCCCCACCCTCACCTTTCAGGCCTACTATATGCAGTAGATCTAATCTACCTGGATTTTAGTAAGGCATTGGATACAGTTCCACATGGGAAAGTCTGAATTAAAATGGAGAAGATGGGGATTAATATGAGAACTGAAAGGTGGATAAGGAACTGGTTAAAGGAGAGACTACAACGGCTCATGCCTGAAGGGTGAACTGTCAGGCTGGAAGGAGGTTACTAGTGGAGTTCCTCAGGGATCCGTCTTGGGACCTTATCTTATTTAACATTTTTATTATGTTGGCACAAAAAGTGGGTGAGTGTTAATAAAATTTGAAGACAACACAGGTTCTGTGGCATGCAGTGTTCAGGAGGTCAGACTAGATCAGTGGTCTCCAACCCTTTTATGCACAAGATCACTTTTTAAATTTAAGATCAACCCAGGATCTGCCTGCCCTGCTCACCCCATTCCCCACTCCCTCCGTCGCTCACTCTCCCCCACCCTCATTCACTTTCACCAGGTTGAGGCAGGAGGGAGTGCAGGCTCTGGGCAGGAGCTGAGGGGATCAGAGTGTGGGAGAGGGTTCTGGGCTGAGCCTGGGTCAGGGGATTGGGATGCATGAGGGAGTTGGGGTGCAGGGTCTGGGAGGGAGTTGGGGTGCAGGAATGGGCTATGCTGCAGGAGGGGGTGTGCTGATCCAGACCAAGGCCTTCGTGGAGCAGATCAACATCTTCCGCAGCATTGCCTGGCACTATGGCATGGCCCACCTGCTCGAGATCATCGAGTGGCTGCTGCAGCTGAACCCGCAGCTCCGGTGATGACAGACCAGCCCCCTTCCCTGCAGCCATGGGCCGCTTCTCTGAGCCCTGCGCTGCAGCAGCTTTTACCACTGGCTGTTGGCACCCCCGGCCTGCCCCTTGGCTTTCCTGCAGCCAGCTCCGAGGCCTGTAGTGTGACCGAGGTCAAGGTGCCAGCTCAGCCGTGCCCAGTGCTGGAGGCTTTGGAGGGACTGAAGCTCTCCATGGTGCAGGGCAGCCTTTGTAGAGGAGCAGTGGGAGTGAAGCCAGGGGCAGCCTTGCCTCTCATCGGGGCTCCTTTCTGCACCCGCAGTCCTGGGTGCAGGTGGGTGGCCCTGGTGGTTTTTATGAGAGTTTTTGATACGTTTGTGAATAAAGAGTTGCTCTGACGAGTGCCAGGCTGTTGAGGACGGGTGGGGGAGAGCATGTGCACGTACATCAGCGGGAGGGAGGGAGCACCTGGGAAATGAGTGCCCTCCCCTCCTGCAGCCCAGGGCTCCCCCCCGCTCAGCCTGGTGGTGCAGTAAGGAATGGGGACCGGCAGTGGGGAAAGAGGGCTCCCCATGGGCTGGACTGGGCTGCAGCCCTGGCACGGACTGAGGAGAGACAGCTGCCGCATGGGGCACTGGGGCCACTGGCCTTGATTTCACATGTGGCCGGTGGTGTCACAGGAGAGCCCAGCTCTGCTACTCGGCACTTACTGGGCCTTTGGGTGTCCTCCTGGGTGCCAGACCATGGCCCCCCGTAGGGGTGAGGGGCTGAGTGACTAGTCTGCCCCACTCCTGCAGGATGGGTAGGGTGTTGAGTGCGGGGAGGGGGGGGCAGGGGAACAGGTCTCTGTGCTCTCATTGGCCTATAGGGTTGGGGGCAGGGCATTGTTCACACCCAAAGGCTGATCCCCTAGTCCCATTTCGGGTACCAAGGTGTACGGTTGTGACTTAATCAGAGAGATTAATATTAGGGAGGGAGAGGAATTATTTAAGCTTATTACCAATGT
>NW_027425536.1:0-1194 GCF_003597395.2 Chelonoidis abingdonii
GCGGCAGCCCTCACCCCACAGCAGCCCTGTCCCAGGCCCAGAATGCACTGTGGCAGCCCTCACCCCACGGCAGCTCTGTCCCAAGCCCAGAATGCACTAGGGCAGCCCTCACCCCACGGTAGGGGGTGCACTGTGAATGCACAGGTCCAGAATGCACTGCGGCAGCCCCCACACCATGGCAACCCCCCTGCCCAGAATGCACTGTGGCAGCCCTCGCCCCATGGCAGCCCCACATGCCTAGAATGCATTGCAGCAGCCCTAGGGTTGCCAACTTTCTATTTGCAGAAAAACGAACACCCTTGCCCCACCCACTTCTCTGAGGCCCCACCTCTGCCCTGACCCTTCTCAGAGTGGACGCATGTGCTGGTGGCAGCTCCAATCCCACGCCGCTGCAGAGTGGGGCCCTGACGTCTCCGGAGGCACAGTACCATAATGCCCAGAGAAGTCAGTCCACCAGCATCTTCCACTCCACACACATCAGGGCAGGGACTGGAGCACCACACCTAGATAGGCATCAGAGTGACCAGGCTGGCTCCCCATCCCAGAGATCAGAGGGGTTCCCACACCCTGGTACTGCACAGACGTGCTGAGCTCAGCGAGAAGAGCCACCTCCTTTGCCAACGCCCCCTCTCCCATTACGCTGCCCCAAGGAGAGCAGGAAACCCAGGAGCTCTCCCCTCCATGGCTCCATCCTTGGTCTCTGTCAGAGCTCTTCAAGGCCCTGCTATCAGTCAGGGAGTCAGGCCCAGTGCAGCTGCACAGCTAACGGCCCTGGGTCCCTTCTAATCCACAGCAGCTCAGAAGAGATTCACTGACTGCAAGACTAGGAAGGTCCAGTCTGCAATGCACAACCCAGAGAGCCTGCCCAGTGCCTCCTGCTCCAGTCTCCAGCTCCTACTGGGACTGACAGCTCCACATGCACCTGACACAACTGCCATGAGAACCCTTCACTCAGCTCAGCTAACAAAGTCCTGCCTGTCACACACACACATGCGCAGCACATGCACAACCCAGCCCACAGGCACACACCCACACGTACAACCCAGCATACAGGCTGTCATGGAGTGTGGGGGAGTCTGGCCCTGCACCCCTCTTCCTGGACCCCACAGTGACTTTTAGCCAGCCAGTAAAACAGAAGGGTTATTGGACAACAGGAACACAGGTTACAGCAGAGCTTGCAGGCACAGTCAGGAC
>NW_027425536.1:7601-9453 GCF_003597395.2 Chelonoidis abingdonii
GGCGGCGGGGCTTGCCCCGCTCCGGTAGGGGCTCCAGGCGGGATGGCTTGCCCTGCTCTAGCTGGGAGAGCGGGGCAATGGGGCTTGCCCTGCTCCGGCCGGGGCTCCGGCGGGGAGAGCCGGGCTGTGGGGCAGCCGCCTTCCCATGGCGCTTTGGTCAGGGGAGCGGGGCCATGGAAGACCCCGGAGCAGACTGCAACCCCGGTAAGAAAAAAAAAAATTAAAAGATGCTTAAGGCGCGGGGCCCGATTCCAGGGAATCGGCTGAATCGGCCTAAAGCCGGCCCTGCGACTGCAATAGAAACCTTTAAGAAGGCGCAGCCATAGGTGAAATGTGCATGACACTGATGCCAGAGAACAGCCATCTAAATTCTCCCTCAACTTGGCTACACATTGCATTGTGAGTTGGCTAGTTCCCTCCAAAAAATTTTCAAATAATTTTGCTGTACTTTTTTTCTTTTGTTTTTTGAAAAGCCATCTCACAATCCTGGTAGGTTTGCTGAGTCTCCTCAATAGGAAACTGACAAGGAGTAATGTTAGCTGAAAGTTTGATGATGCAAAATTTACTGTTAATTTGTGGGAGTAAACTATGCTAAACTTGAGTTCCTTGTCTTAAGTAAAGACTGTAAATATAGTAAGTAAAATTTTTATCTGCATTCCATTTGAAAAGCAGTCAGCCTATAAACTCCACAATTTTTTTTTTTTTGTAGGAAGACAGCAGCGATGATGGAGGTCTTGTAGATGATAACTGTAATTCAGAGTTGGGACAGTGGCATCTGAAGCCTAACGTTTGTATACAGTAAGTATAAAGATGTATTGATTAGAATGAGCTTCAAACTAATATAATGTAAAATAGAATAACAGCACTAAGAGGGGTGTCACTCAGACTTTATAAGATGCTGCTAACATACTGTTTATATTTTTTAGAGATTTCTGTATTTTGCAGTATAATCTAGTTTTAGGATTTTGTGTGGAACTCCTTATGCACTGAAAATAGATATTCCCTTTTGGTTTGCTAAGGTTGAAAGACTTGCTTTTAAAAGCATCTGAAGATATTTTTATTCTAATAAAACTGCTATTCTTAGTGATTTAGTATTTAGGCTCCAATTCAGCAAACTACTTAAGTATGTACTTAAGTGCCATTCCTATTTAGCAAAATACATAGGAAATTGCTTACAATTCAACATGTGCCTAAATAGATATTGAATTAAGGCCTTAGTTTTGGGCATCTCAAATTAGCTGGGGAGAATGGGATAGATATTAAATAATGTAAAGCTAAAATATGTATAGAGTCTCCATTTCTTGCCAAAAAATATTGTGCAGTTGTCATCTTTCGTGCATCTCTTTCCCTGACTTACCTGTCAGGTGTATTTCCTTTGCTTTGTTCAGAACGGTCACAACAGAAAATCTGTTACTTCTATAATTGCTTTTCACTAAAACATTTCTTTCTATTGCAAACATTCCAAGAACCAGAAAGCTATGAAAAAGCAAATTTGTTGCTTATCACTAGCTTTAGTAGTTCACATTTTAAGTGATAAAAATGTAGGCTCCTAAAGTCATAAATACTTTTCAATTAGCATTTGATGTCTTTACAGCGTCCCTTCTATTCTTTCTCTACCTTTTAATCCTATTTTTCCTTCCTCGTTTTTTCTTTGTGTTATGTTATATACTACAAGAAGGGAAAAAAATGCAAGCATGTTATAATAGTATAACATAAAACTTACAGTAACAAATACATAATGGTTTAATGCATGTATATCATCCATAATTAATTATATTTTATGCCCTATTTATAACAGCAGAAATAAACCTAACTTGTGAGATCTAAGAATATCACAGCTTGAGGTGCAATG
>NW_027425537.1:0-1445 GCF_003597395.2 Chelonoidis abingdonii
CCTGAAGCAAATACTCACCAGCAACCACACAACAAAAACACTAACCCATTTCCCCTTGTTAAGTATCCTCACACCTTTTTGTCAACTGTCTGAAATGGGCCATCTTGATTATCACTACAGTTTTTTTTCTCTAGCTGCTAAGAAGCTAATTAATTAAGATGAGCTGTTAAAGTTGGTATGGAAACTTCCACCTTTTCACGTGTGTTCTCTCTCTCTCTCCCCCTCTGTGTAAGTAATATGTTATCTTCTTACTGTATGTTCCATTCTATGCATCTGACGAAGTGGGCTGTAGCACACGAAAGGTTATGCGCAAATAAATTTGTTAATCTCCAACGTGGCACAGGTACTCCTGTTCTTTTTGCGGATACAGACTAAAATGGCTGCTACTCTGAAACCTGTCTATATGCTGAGACTATATCTTCTGTTTTATCCCCAAATACAGAACAGAAATATTTTTGAACTCTTCGATCTTTCCTGCATTGTTGTTGATGATTCTACCATTTCCATCTAGTCAGGGCTGGCCCTAGACTAAATGGTGGCCCAGGCGAGGTGTGTCTTCGGTACCACCCTCCATTTGTTAAACTTTTGAACACCTTTTATTTTTTTATTCCATTTGTAGCCCATTTGAGGCATGATTTATATTCATGGTTTATCTGTTATATAAGATATATTTGCGTGCTAGGATCTGTAAATCTGCATTTATTCATGCCATATATAAGCAAAAAAAAATTGTTTGCTCTAAGCTTATAGAAACTTTATAACTGAAATGTACTAAAATCAAGAAAGTCAACAGTGCACCAACACTGTGCAGACTAGTAGTAAATAGTGTTCGAAAGGTAGTTGATCTCAAAGTCTGAAAGGTTCCATGATAGTCTACAAAAGTTCAGAACATTCTAGAAGGTTAGTTTAAAAATGAATCCACATATGGAATACTTGTAACATTTTACTTCAAACATTCTGTTTTCCCTTTTGTCACTCACAACAAAAACTGCACCCCAAGCCCAGCACCCTAGCAGTTGCCTGCACCTAGTAATGGACTAATGATATTGTGAGGATTCTTTTTCTTCCTAATATATTTTTTAAAAACGTCTTATTGTCCTTACCTCTGCTGGCTATAGATTTCTCCTTTACTTCCTTTTATCAATTGTCTACCTTTCCTAACTTCTGATTTATATTCATTACTATCAAATTCCCTTTTCTTCCATTTGTTATATTATTTTTGTTTGTTTAAAGTAGCCTTCACTTCCCCTCAAAAACCCAACTTGGTTTAAACCAGCACAGCTGCCGCCTTCATTGTGGGATTGTGTATTTTTGAGCATCCTCGTAAATTGTTCTTAACTGATTCCCAATTATCACTCTCGTATTTCTGACTAAATTCTTCCTCACCTGTTGATTTGGCTCATAAGTGTCTTCAGCTTTGTGCAACTGGGTCCTATTTAAGCATC
>NW_027425538.1:0-1566 GCF_003597395.2 Chelonoidis abingdonii
GCTGAGGTTGATGGTGGGGTAGAAATTGTTGAAATCCAGGTAGAATTCTTCAAGGCCTCCTTCCCGTGGGTCCATATGATGAAGGTGTCATCAGTGTTGTGCAAGTAGAGGAGGGGCACTAGGGGACGAGAGCTGAGGAAGCATTGTTCTAAGTAGGCCATAAAAATGTTGGCATCCTGTGGGGCCATGCGGGTACCCATAGCAGTGCCGCTGACTTGAAGGTATAAGTTGTCCCCAAATCTGAAATGGTTGTGGGTGAGGACAATGTCACAAAGCTGAGCCACCAGGTGTGCCGTGGACTCATCAGGGATACTGTTCCTGATGGCTTATAGTCCATCCTCATGTGGAATGTTGGAGTAGAGGGCTTCTACATCCATGGTGGCCAGGATGGTGTTTTCGGGAAGATCCCCAATGGATTGTAGTTTCCTCAGGAAGTCAGTGGTCTCTTGAAGATAGCTAGGAGTGCTGGTAGCATAGGGCCTGAGGAGAGAGTCTACATAGCCAGACAATTGTGCTGTCAGGGTGCCGATGCCTGAGATGATGGGGCGTCCAGGATTTCCAGGTTTATGGATCTTGGGTAGAGGATAGAATACCCCTGGTTGGGGCTCTGGGGGTGTGTCTGTGTAGATTTGTTCCTGTGCTATAGCAGGGAGTTTCTTGAGCAGATGGTGTAGTTTCTTTTGGTACTCCTCAGTGGGATCGGAGGAGAGTGGCCTGTAGAATGTGGTGTTGGAGAGTTGTTGTTGGCTGGCTCACTACAGAAGCAATTTCCCTCTCTTGGTATTGACACCTCCTCATCAACTATTGGGAGTGGGCCTCATCCACCCTGACTGAATTGGCCTTGTCAACACTGGTTCTCCGCTTGTAAGGTAACTCCCTTCTTTTAATGAGCCAGTATATTTATGCTTGCATCTGTAATCTTCACTCCATGCATCTGAAGAAGTGGGTTTTTTACCCACGAAAGCTTATGCCCAAATAAATCTGTTAGTCTTTAAGAATGAGAAATTAGTCTGTACTGGAGCTAGTGAGGTAAGTGAGATAAGCTGTTACATTTAAGCTGTGGTCAGCTACTCCCTCAGCTGCTCTCATTCCTTTTATCCCAACCGCAGCCCTCTCCAGGGCTGCCTTTAACCCCTGTTTGGCTGGAGTGGGGCAGCCGCCCACCTACACAGCTCCTACCTGAGTGTCTGTGTGTGACTGCAGCCTCTCCAGAGCCAGCTCTAGGTTTTCTGCTGCCCCAAGCAAGAAAAAATTTTGGCTGCCCCCATCCCAGCCCTGGGCTCTCCCCCCAACCTTCACCCTCCTGGTGTCCGAGCCGTGGGTCACTGGCAACTCGCTTCCAGGGCGGGTCATTCAGCAGGAATTTTGGATGTGCACAGAACACAGACATCATTGGGTCCCATATGCTTACAGAACTGCAGTAAAGTGGAACAATTTTCAGCTTGTGTGATTGGAGGATCTCTGGATGCATATTATAAGACCGTCCTCCATAAATGAGGAAAAGTTGAGGTGCCTTTATTATTCTTTTGTTCCACTCTTTCTTTCTATGGGGAATTTGCCAATGCA
>NW_027425539.1:0-1452 GCF_003597395.2 Chelonoidis abingdonii
ACTCTTGCCAGTAAGTTAAAGTATGGATTGGATGAATGGACTATAAGTTGGATAGAAAGCTGGCTAGATCATCAGACTCAATGGACAGTGATCAATGCACTTCTGCATGTTACAAATGTGTTGTTCTTAAACATTTTTGGTATGCTGGTGTGGAATGTTGTCTGGAACCCAAGTATTTTCTATCCCAGATCTGACCAGAAATTGTCTCCCCATTTTAGTGGGATCATACTAATATACACCGAGTGCTCTATCTGCATGAGTTCCCTCCATTGCTTGAGAGCAGCAATTAACTCACAAGCATTTTGGATGAAATTCGCTTCTTTCACCTGTAGCTCTGATCTCTTTCTTTGCATGAAATCTTAGAGAGCCACTGTGCAGTGCTGAGAACAGAAAATCATACATGGCCTTTACACAAGAGTCAGAAGAGCAGCTGATCCAGCTGAACACCTTCGTGGTGCTGGGCAGCGGAATCTCAGAGGAACTGCTGAGGGACCTGCATGCCCCATGTCGAGGTGCCAAAGAGCAGGCAGGAAGCAGCAGTCTCCCCAGAAGGAGCCCTGCCTCTTTGAGGCTGCCACAAGAGAATCTCGCTATGCATAGAGAAAACTACGAGGCTTTCCAGGCTGCTGAGGTAGAGATAAAACAGGTCAGGATCAGAAGAGAACAAAATGTCTCTGGATGTTTTTAGGGAGCCTCCTGAGCAAGGGGAAGCAAAGGAAAAGTGTAGAGGGAAAGCTACCTAGTGTCCTCTTGCCCTTGAATAAATCTCTTTAAGCTCGCAATGGCTCGCAACCCACTTTTAATGGGATCACTAGGGCCAGCTGTAGACTTGCTGAGGCCTGAGGTTGAAGCTGAAGCCTGAGGGCTTCAGCCCTGAGCAGCAGCACTTGGCCTTGGACTCTTAGCCCCACTCTCCTCCCCCATGCATAGCAGAACTTGTTCTGTGCCTTCAGCCTGGGGTGGCAGGGCTCAAGTTTCAAATTCAGTCCCATGCCACCGTACCCCCTGCCCCACCCATGCAGCTAGGCTCAGGCTGCAATTTCAGCTACCGCTTCCCCTCTCCCCCTAAGACAGCAGAGCTCGGGCTGCACTTCAGTCCGGGGCAGCACAGCAGGGCTTGGGCTTTGACTTCAGGCCCCCTCCCACACCATGCAGCAGGGCGTGAGCTGTGGCTTCAGCCCCGTGTGCGGGGTGGGGTGGCATCTTGTAGTAATTTTTGTTGTCAGAAGAGGATCCCAGTGGGGTCCCTCCTGCAGCCACAGTGACTTCCCACTTGTTCCCTTACACTGACCCAGCCCTCTGGGGATTGGTCCTGCTTTAAGCAGTAGGTTGGACTAGATGACCTCCTGAGGTCCCTTCCAACCCTGATATTCTATGATTCACCAAGGGCAAGTCATCCCTGACCAAGGTGATTGCCTTCTATGATGCAATAACTGGATATGGGGAAAGCAG
>NW_027425540.1:0-7814 GCF_003597395.2 Chelonoidis abingdonii
AAACAACCCCACATCATACTATTCTTTTTCCACTATACTTTTGATGTGCCTCACTTTGGGACATTTCCTCCTGTTTCTGAGCCTATTGGCATGGTTGTAAAATTCTCTCCAATCACTGGTGCTACTCATCCTCTGTTTCCTAAGGCCAGAGCTCAGGTTACTGCTACTATAAACATCTTCAAGGCTCTGTCCTTGTTTTAATGTTGGGACCAAGCTTGCAGCATCATATGGAAAAATAAGCCTTATTGTCTCCTTCTCATTTAAATGCTCTCATGTAACATAGCGCGATGATGTTATGCTGTGTTCAAACACTTGAATTTTCCTTTTAAATGACGAACACCACACCACTGTGTTACCCTGTATGACAGCTAGCCATGCAAACATTCATACTGAAATGCATTGCTTCTGTTCTAGGGCAGCAGTGCACTTTCTTCAGTGTGAAATAAGGACTCTCAAATGTGCTGGGAGAGTAGCCACATACTTTTCCTCTGAGGTGGAAAGCACCCAAGTGGCTATGACACTCATTGCTATCGCTAGTCCCAATAAATCAAATGCAGTCTTAAAACCTGCTACACCCAACAGACCAAATTGTAATTATTAGCAGAGGAACAGATAGTTAAAAACATAACTGCTACTGTACATTTCCACATTGGTTTTGGTAAAGGACATGTAAATTGTAGTGCAATTGTTTTGGAAACTGAAATGGCTCCCCGGGTTGCTCTTGGTATGTCACAAAGCATCATAGCACAGTAGCATTAGCATGGCCATAGCAAGGTTCATGTAAACATGTGAAAGAGTGAGCTACGCTATGTTCTAGCTTCACTATGGTTCAAAAATACATTTGGTCATTGTTGTGGCTGCTGTAGTGAAAGAATGGAAATTAATCTGTGTATAGGAAAGAAAATTAAAGATTAATAGAATTTTCCCGAACAATATTTATGCTGGACTTGAGCATGATGGATAGATGCTATTGCTGCAATTTATCTGTTTAAGAATTATCATGTAACAAAATTCCCTTGCTCAGTTATTTTCAGATAGTTTTGTGTGTGCATGTACCTTCAATGCACAGTGTACACTGAATTTTCAATTTAATATATTTTATGAAATAGATTATTAGTAATACTTATTTTTGTCTCTGTTTCTTTGGAGGTAGAATGGCTCGTGTTTTTGTGTATGGAACCCTTAAAAAAGGCCAGCCCAACTACCAGCACATGATAAATGGTACCCATGGGAGAGCAAGATTCCAGGGCAGGGGACGCACTGTGGAGAAATACCCTTTGGTAATTGCAGGAAAATATAACATTCCTTTTTTGCTGAACATCTCAGGAACTGGACACCATGTTACTGGAGAGATTTATTCTGTTGATGACCAGATGCTGCAATTCCTTGATGAATTTGAAGGTTGCCCAGACATGTATCAGCGTACTCCAGTGAGAATTGTAGTAGTAGAGTGGGAAGGTAAAAGCAGTGCACCTGAAGAGAGGCCAGCTGTTAACAGCATTATGGAATGCTTTGTGTACAGCACAACTACCTACCAGCCACAGTGGATAAATCTCCCTTACTATGACAATTATGATTCCTTAGGGAATCACGGTCTTCATTATGTGCTACGTGAAAGTAGAGATTAAAAATGAAAGGTAACAAAATGTATTAAGAAAATGCACTAAACACGTGTTGATCACAAGCCCCTCTCAAATAAATCTACAATACTTTTACTGAAGCACCTAAGACCTTTTGTAACCTTTCTAACCACAAAATCATTGATTCTAACATCAGATACAGACTCTAATGCCAAGCCTGGGAAAATTTTACTTGTTCCCTTGGCCAAGATGAATAATTGTTTTTGATTGGTGAGTAAAATACTTTGGATTTGGGTTTTTTCTTTCTTTTGTAAAATCAAGATAAAAGGGCAGCTGAGTAGAAAGGTTCTTCACACTAACCAGATAAGTTTCATGTCAGGTTTGTAAAACTGGTAAAACAGTAGCACTACTGCAAGATAATGAAATATGGCTGATTTCAGTATATTGGAAAACCAGCCCATGACAATCCTCAGTCAGTATCTGTCTCAAAAGAAAACAATTACATCTATGTCAAGTGATAGAAAAAGTAGTAAAGAGAATTAGAAAATCCCGAAAATAGAATGAACTTCTCTCTGTGTGGTGTAACAAATTGTGCTGAATTTTGTCTGCTAAAGCTAACTTGATTGTAACAATTGTTTGTAAGATCCACTGGGTTTATAACATGTATTAGGATAAAATCTTGGGAATGTACAGGAGTTAAATTTAAAATCATGTTTTTATTTTGTCCCACTAGACCATCCCAGCACTCTTGGTGCCATTACAGTCCGAGTAAATGTGGGCTCAGGGACTTCTTAACAGCTGATTTTAACTGCCCAGTACATTATAGGACTGTTTTTTAGCAAAGTACTTAATGATATAATAGCTCATAAGTCTCTAGGAAATCTTTAATACATGAAAACTGAACTGTTTTAATTTTTGTTTTTTAAATATAAATAAGGATTTAGTCTTTTTCTTTTGCACTATTTAGACAAACAAACACTTTTTTCTCTTGCTGCTTGTTACCTAGTAGGTCCTCTACTTTACATGTAATATTCACAGAGCACATGCTGCATTCATTCTATAAACCTGTCAATGAGGGGAGGATGCGTGTGTGTGAAATGTAATGTGTAGAATAAGCCACATTACACTTTCAGTGAGGTTCCTTGCATTGGGGCTACAACATCAAGGTTATATACCAGGGATCAGCAACCTTTGGCACGTGATTCGCCAGGGTAAGCCCCCTAGTGAGCTGGGCTGGTTTGTTTACCTGCCGTGTCTGTAGGTTCGGCTGATCGCGGCTCCCACTGGCCTGGATTGGCCAATGGGGGTGACGGGAAGTAGCGTCCAGCACATCCCTCAGTCTGCGCTGCTTCCTGCTGCCCCCATTGGCCAAACCTGCAGATGCGGGCAGGTAAACAAACCGGCCCAGCCTGCCAGGGGGCTTACTCTGATGAGCCACGTGCCAAAGGTTGTCGATCCCTGGTATATACTTCTGATGACAATGGGAGAGTTTCACACTGCTCCAGGGAAGAATACGTTCTTATTTAATAATTGTAACACTTTTGTATGCAGAATCACATGGAAAAATTATACAGGGTACTTTTAAACATGCCACTAAGATGGATAGGGCTTTTATTTCAGGCTGCCTGACACGCTGAATCATAGTTTGCTTTTCTTCAAAACTGTAAGGGCTAAAAACATTTTTACTGAAACTTGGAAGAATCTTGCATGGTTTCTTGCTAAATTTCTTAAGCAGACAGTTTTATCCTATACTGCTGTAAAAGTACGACATTGGAATGGATATACTGTTGAATATTGAATTAAGTATAGTGATGCTTGACAAAGTAAAGTGGTCTGAGTATAGGACAGGGAGGGGGCAAGTCTACATTACAATCTTAAGTCGATCTAGGTTAGTAAGTACTGTGGTGGCTGATGTCCACGCTACTCACCAGGAGCACTTCCATCGACTAGGATCAGGGGGGAAGCCATGCCCAGAGTCCAGTCAGGAAACAGAGTCCGGGGGAGACAGCTGATGTAAGTAACATAGTGTCTGCGTTGACACTGTGTTGTCCTAATTACACTCCCATAAGCTCTATGCCTCTGGTGGAGGTGCAGTTGGAGTTATGTGAGTGTAGTAGGTACCCATTTGGCCAGACAAGGCTGTAGTGTAGACTGTGACATAATTGGGTTGACATAAGTTGCCTTATGTTGATCTAACTATAGCGTAGGTTAGGGCTTAGTCAGGATAGGATTCAGGCCTGCCTGAATTACTCTTTCTGTGGTTTTAGACAAATCACTAAGGGCTTGAGGTAGAAGTAACTCAGAAATCAAGGACATACTCTTAGCCCAGTTGTAAGGTTCTAACATCACTTTCACCCTGAAATGAAAATACCTCTTGGATCAAACACTTCAAGCAAAGTTGGCCTTCGGGGAAAATTTCTAGCTGAAAATGAAAGTCAAGGGGATTTAGGTTCCTAAGTCACTTAAATAATTTTGAAAATTTTACCCTTCTCCATTACGGAGGGGCCACAGGCATGCTAGATAGGAGATCTTTCTAGTAATTGTCTATAGTAGTCAACCATTACACTAGGAGAGAAACTGGTGGAATTTCTAAACAAAAATACTACTACTGCCCTCCTAGGGCCGGTCTCTTGGGTAGCAGTACATCAGAGCAGGGCTGAATGACAGAATTAAGGCTGCACAGATAACACACTTGGCCTGAGACTTGCAGCAACCAAGGTTGTGGGAGCTGCCACAGCAGGGCTTAGGTTAATAATGCATTCTTGTTAACGTGGGTGGGGGGGGGGTGGGGGGGGGGTGGGGTGGAAAAGAAACCTCTGCAAAACTACCTAGTGGTTCAGCTCCAGGGCAGGCAGTCTTAAATGCGGGACTGTTTACTTTAGGGTGATTCCTGCCATTTGAGAGCAAGGGTGCTGCTGGTGAAGGTCAGTAACCACTATCTACAGCCACATGTTAGGATGCTGGAGAAACTAATTTTAGTTTTGGAATAGAGTATAAACAAATATCCAGCTTCAACTGGTGATTCAAAGTAGTTTAGTTTCAGATTTTGTACAACTTTCTTTCCCTCTGGTTATCTGTAAGTAAAGTAATGCAATTCTTATGCTCTGCTTAAACATGTTCTTGTAAAGCTGCAGTATAAGTTACCAGTTTGGTAACAACTTTCAGTAGACACTCTAGCTCACACTTCCTTTTGCCTGCAGTAGACAGTAATCACAAACCTAGAATAAATGCTCTTTTGTTTTCAAACAAATTGAAATGTTCTGCACAAAATACACCTGATTACCACCTCAGCTGGTCTGAGGCTTTAGAAATGTGGGGGAGTTTCACCAGGAATCACAGTTCTTTCAGCTTTGGAAGAACCACAGTAGGTTACTGGAGACACACACATTCATTTTTACCAGTCAGGAATATAGACTTGCTTCTCTTCCTTTATAGCATCAACCAATGATGGACTAGGTTTAGAACAGGGGTTGGCAACCTACGGCACGTGTGCCAAAGGTGGCACATGAGCCGATTTTTGATAGCACGCAGGGCAGGCTGAGCTGCTCAGCCCACCACTGCTCTGAGGTTCCAGCTGCTGGCCCCTCGCCAGCTGGGGTCCCCGCTGCAGCCCCACTCACCTTGCTTCCGGTTGGAGTTCCAGCACAGGCCCCTTGCCAGACAGGGTCCAGGCGTCCGGCCCTGCTCAGTCCTACCAGCTCCACTCACCTCAGCTGCCGATCTGGGGTTCCAGCCGGTTAACAACTGATCATTCAGAAGCCTGTGTGCAGCTTAAAGTATCCAAATATGTGCTACCAAACATTGGAAAGCTCAGCCAGAGCAAGGATCACACTAAACTGATAAAATCTACATTTTAATTTAATTTTAAATTAAAGCTTCTGAAACATTTTGAAAACCTTGTTTACTTTACATATAACAGTAGTTTGGTTATAGACTTAGAGAGACCTTCTAAAAAAACGTTAAAATGTATTACCAGCATGCAAAGCCTTAAATTAGAGTGTATACATGAAGACTCAGCACACCACTGCTGAAAGGTTGCCGACCCCCAGTTTAGAACATCTGCTGCATTTTTTTTGTCTTGGCGGTGGTAGACTTGTTCCACATTTTCCAACTTACAGACATTTTCTAGGTAAAAAGAACAGGAGTAGTTGTGGCACCTTAGAGACTAACAAATTTATTTCAGCATGAGCTACAGCTCACTTCTTTGGATGCTGAAGTTGATGGACTTCCACTCCATATGGCTAAATGCAGTGCCTTGCATACAGGTAGAGACTTCAAAATTCTGTGAGTAAGTTACAGTGCACCTGAACAGAAATCAAACACTTCATAGTTATTGCTCTGTTTACTCACTGATTACTTTTTCACTTTCATCAACTATTCTGGACAGTGGGCCTCATGCACATTTGAAATGGCAGTGGCTGACACTGAATATTATGTACTTTAAAATACATTCAAAGAGGCGTTATTTAAGCAGAAAATGTTAAATTTTTATTGATTTGTATTTGATACTGAAAAAAAGGAGAATTACAAATCTTATGTACAATTATTTATAGAAATAAAAATCTGACATCCATTAGCGGTCTTAATATTTGTCGTCTGGATGGAGAACGTCACTCATAAATACGACTGTATAAAGTTTTGCTCCATAGGAATGTCTGTTTTACACTTTTCTCTCTATTGATACCTTCATTTTATGTGCTGGATATAAATAAAGAGTTAATTGACCTGTATGATGGGAAGCATGTTTCATTCCAGTTCTATGAGCAGATCTCCTTCCCCAACAGTCTCACCAGCTTTACAGTGCACAGCTTTCACCTACAGTGAGAAGGTGAAATTAATTATTAAATCTTCCCTGAAAACATGGCTGTGTAAGTTCTTTAGCATGCGCGGCCTACATCAGTGCATGTCCCTGAATGTACAGTACATACACAGAATAAATGACGGCTTGCTGAGTAAGTAAGAATACTATAATACCTAGCGCTTTATCAGTAGATCTCCAAGCACTTCACAATCTTACGGTGACACTTTCTGCAAAGCAGCCACACAACCTTAACTCTACCCCAGAGAAATGTCAAGAAGAACTCAGAACATTGTTACCCCTCCCTAAAAAAATTTCATAAGTAAAAATAACAAAGTTAAAAAAGTCAAAGAACCACAGTTGTCAAATCATTGCAATTGTGTACTCTCATGTTCACAAAGTCAGTTTCCTGACTATTTATTTCTTTTTTTTTTTTTTTTAAACTAGTCCCACATACCCGGTATATGGAATTGCAGAGTATAGAACATGTTTTATTTCAATATGTACAGCTCAACATCTTGTAGTAGCTGAAGACTCTACACTGGCAAGAACATTGTGGGATTCTTTTAAAAACAGATCTTTTATTTCTAAATCAGTTTTCCTCAAACCTGCCAGACCTGTATGTCTGAATCTTTTAAATAGCTACTTTTAAATTCTGAATGCAAAAAGATTCCCCAAAATTAGTGCGAAAACACTTTACTTAATTGAAAAACAACTTGTCTGTTCTCACAGCAGTTTCAGCAAATGGGATCCCCTATGCTTTCTGAAACATACTGGAGTCACCTTGGCCAACGCCTATTTCTGACACATGTACAGTCTAGAACCTTCATCAGGCAAAACCAAATTGCTCCCTCATTTTTATTCATTTTACAAACATTCATAATAGATGTAAATTAAATAAAACCCAAGCCACTTGTTTTAGCAGTTAGAATATAGGAACAGATTTTGGAGGTGGAAGACAATTCAGAGGAAAAAAGGGAAACTGAATATCTTCCAGCTCAAACCAATGAAACTGAACAGCATGAACTAGATTCAAATGGACAAATCTAGTCCAGCACCAAGAGTACCAAAATATATCATCTCCGCAAAGTCATGAAGTTGTATTTGCTGTGGGAACCATAACTCTGAACTTTCGAATGTTTGACCATGTCACTGTTTTTCACATTCAATAAATAAAGTAATTATATTCTAACAGCTTTAATGAACTGACACTGTTTTACTTTCTACAGCTCCAAATTGTTTTTATTTTCTTAAATTACATCATTTTATTTTAAAAAGGAGACTCCTGTGGGGGTATTCATAGATTCATAGACTCTAGGACTGGAAGGGACCTCGAGAGGTCATCGAATCCAGTCCCCTGCCCTCATGGCAGGACCAAATACTGTCTAGACCATCCCTGATTGATAGACATTTATCTAACCTACTCTTAAATATCT
>NW_027425541.1:0-2497 GCF_003597395.2 Chelonoidis abingdonii
GCCGGGGCCGGGCCCTGGCCGGGACCTGATCCAGGCAGGGCCGGGGGAGAGACCCAGCTCCAAATATTGCTGGAGCAGGGCACCCGGCCCTGAATATTCCTGGAGCCCAGGCACCTCGAGCCCATATAACCCGCCGCCTATGCCCTGTGATTGTGATTAAAAACAATGAGGAGTCGGGTGGCACCTTAAAGACTAATAGATTTATTTGAGCATAAGCTTTCCACTTGTAAGATAACTGCCTTCTCTTCATGTGCCAATATGTATTTATGCCTGTATCTATAATTTTCACTCCATGCATCTGAAGAAGTGAGTTTTTTATTCATGAAAGCTTATACCCAAATAAATCTGTTAGTCATTAAGGTGCCACTGGACTCATTGTTTTTGTGGATACAGACTAATACTGCTATCCCTCTGATGTATGATTGTGATGTGAAGAGAAAAAAAATCCTTGAATTTATACTGAATGTGTATAGAAGCAGACTAAGGATGCTCAGGATGTATCCTCAGAGGAGGATGGAACAAAATTCTTACTTATCAGAATTTCAATATACATTGCTGAAATGAATCTGTCTGCCTTGGACTTTCCCAGGAAGGTTGCATGTGTCAGAAAAAATAATATTTCTTTTGGGGGAAATGCTTGTTTCTGAATTTATATTGTTGTTTTGGAGGCTCACAAGTTCATTGTTAAGAATTTTAATTTTTAATGTAATACTCTTCTAGGACTTAGCTGAGAGATTTGAAATGGAACCCTGTGCATTACTAAAGTCTCTTTCATTGTTTGTTTGCATTAGCATTTCAAAGGTTCTGTTTTGTAGTCCATGCTTTCTTTGGCAGTTGTGGGTGGGAGCAGAGGGATATTAACACACAGAATAGAGAGGAAAGAGTCTCTGATGGATGTTCACGTTTTGTAGCTAAATACATATCCAGGTTTATGGCAAAATACAAACCTAGCTTCACATCGGTGCAATACAATGATTGAGATATTAGCGCAGCAATCCCTAACTGACCTCATCTGCAATAATTAAAAAAAGAATCTTCATCAGCTCCAGTGACTAAAAGAATTAAAGATGGGAATTTTCACCAGTGCTCTGCTATGGTCTAATTCTGCTCCCATTGAAGTTAATTTACCATTGGCTTCAGAGGAAGCAGAATGTGGCCAAGGATAAGTGCTTTTGAAAATCCTATTGTGGCAAATTGCCAGTACTGTTATGCTGGGTCTCACACTTTCTCTTCTTTGGGGAAGGTTCAGGGCACCATTGCTTGCCTCTGAATTGGTATTTAACTGCCCCACTAGTTAAATACCAATTCAGAGGCAAGCAATGGTGCCCTGAATCTTCCCCAAAGAAGAGAAAGTGTGAGACCTAGCATAACAGTACTGGCAATTAACTGCCCCACTAGTTAAATACCAATACTTGAGGAGGGGAGTGGAGAGGGAGGGACCTGAGCCCACCCTTTTCTCCAGGTCCCAACCCAGGGGTCCTGAGGTTAGTGGTGAACCACTTGAACTGGCAGTTCCTTCCCCTGGGCTACTTCCCCTCTCCTGCCCTTCAGCTTGTGGAAGGGCTTCTTCTACAAAAGCCAGGTGCCCCTTACCTAGGGTTTTTGGATTTCTCAGCCCACCGCAACACTCCTCCAAACTTTCCTTTTGACTCTTTTCAAAACTGTTCTCCTCTCAAACTGCTCTCTGCTCCAACTCCCACACTGTCTGACTGAGGCAGGTGTTTTTATCACATGTCTGACTGCTAGTGCTCTAATTGGCTTCAGGTGCTCTAGTTAATCTACAGCAAACCTTCCTCCCCTTGCAGGGAATAAGGCTCCCTGCTAACACTCTCCTGCTGCCCTCTGGCCATGCAGTATCACACTATCCTAAAAAGCAGATATGCGTGGGTTCTATTCTTGATTGCCCCGCTGACTCAGTGTGTGACCTTGGGAAGGTCACCAGGTGATGTGACATAGCCCTGCATTGGGGGTGGTGCAGACCTGCCTCTAGACATTTCCAGGGTGGAAGGGGAGGCCATTCACTTTTACACACCTTTCAAGGGAGGCAGATACTCTCTCTACCTCCACCCCTTTGCACACAGCCATTCAGCTCTGTTGGTTGATGCATGGAGGAGTAAAGACATTGGGCCATCTTCTTTTCATCCTCCTATGCGTTCTTCTTGTGCCATGTACTGCTCTGAGTGTAGGGACTGCAATGCTGCCTGGCTCATAGATGGAGGCTCTTTGTTCCTCCCTGCACTCTACTGCATACTTCCATTAGTGCTAGGCAAAAACTCCCCAGCTTCTGCCAGCCTTACTCACATTGATTTTAATGGGACTACTTGCAGAGTCAAGTACTACTCAACATGAGTAATGAGCATTGGACCCTTCTGGGTTTCTTGTTTGCCAGAATGTAAAATAGCTCCACACCTCATAGGGACAGCGTGAAACTTAATGAATGAATTAGTTAATGCATGCAAAGCTACCCATGATGGGAAACACAGAAGAATCTAGATGG
>NW_027425542.1:0-1209 GCF_003597395.2 Chelonoidis abingdonii
AACTCTCAATAAACCCTCCTGTTTTATGCTGGCTGAGAGTCACTCCGGTCTAGAGAAGAGGGCGGGGCGGGGAGATCATCCCCTTTGGGGGTGAGGAGGCCCGGGGGTCCAGAGCACGTGGACTCCCTGAGGGGGCCCATGGCAGAGACAGACGTGCTAAGGCTCAGAGAGGTGCGGCTCCAGGAAGTGGAGGAGCCAGACCCCAAGAGAGAGTGGACCCCCGAGAAGGGCTGTTGCACTGAAAGGGGCACCCTCCAGGGACTGCACGGGGCCAAGAGTGGGCACGATCTGTGAGTCCATGACCCACGGCTGCGGGTCCACTCCTGCCTGCCTGGGCCCTGGGGCGGGCTGACCGGCCTGGCCCCTGGCTGGAGGAGAGGTCTGGCTAGCAGGTGGGGGATGCCCTGGGTTAACTCTTTCCATTCCAGGGCCCTCGGAGGCACCCGCTGGTGGCTGTGGCTGAGCAGCTAGTCTATGTCAGGGGCACGTGAGTGTGATCCAGGCGCAGCCTCGGCCGTCTCCCACCGGGGCCAGGGGTTCCTTTGCCATCAGCAGGTAAATTCCCCCCGGCTGCTGCTGCACTGACAGAGGCCAGTTCCCTGCTAGATAACCAGGGAGCTGGGTTAACCCCTCGCAGCCCAGCCCTCCCCACATACCCCCAGAGTACGTGCACCTACTCTAGTAGGAAGGGTGTGGGGCACCTGGGAGGAGGGGGTGTGTGTGCAGGTGTGCATACATGTGTGATTTGCGGTAGGAAAAGCGTGTGAGGTGTGGGGGGTGCAGTGTGTGCAGATCAGGGTGTGCAGTGTGGGAGTGGGATGTGTGTGCATGCACAGGGCAGGGCAGTGTGTGTAGTGTGTGGGTGTGTGGGACAAGGTGTGCATGTGCAAAGGGTGTGGTTTGCAGTGTGTGTGGGTTTAGTGTGGGAGGGTGTGTGTGTGCAGGGTGTGCATGGGGGTAGGCTGTGCATGTGGGAGGTCCAAGGCGTGGCGTGTGGGGTGTATCTATGTGCATGGAGTGGTGTGCATGTGCGGTGGGTGGGTGGGTGTGGGGTGCAGTGTGTGCATGTGGTGGGGGTGGTGATTTCAGGGTAGGATTGAGTTGTTCAGTGTCTGTGCAGGGCAGGGTATGCAGTGTGCTTGGAGATGTGTGTAGGGCAGCGTGCAGTGTGTGTGTGCTGGGCAGGGCACAGTGGGTTGTGCAGTGTGT
>NW_027425543.1:0-1178 GCF_003597395.2 Chelonoidis abingdonii
AACATGGAAACCCTAACATCACCTGCCAGGAGATTCCACTGCTGTAGTCTGGAGCCCAACAGCTAGACTAGAGCCAATCAACAATTTTAAGCATCATTTTAAGCATCATTTTGGCTGTAGAGCAGTGTTATCCAAGCTAAACTGCTGATCTAGCAATGGTAGCAGGAGACATTAACGCCATGGCTGAAGTATGTCATCCGTGAGGGGTTGTGCTGTTGCTGATCACCTGATCACTGATTCGCATACAATATAAAGTGTCGCCATAAACGATGACAGCCCCCCTGCCCTGACGAGTAGTAACTGAAATATTCATTGCCAGTGTGGCTCAGAGTCACTCCTTCCTACTACACCTGCCTGACCAGTACAAAGAGGGAATTTGATCATTTTGACTCGGCTTGCTCACCATTATATCTCCCAGTAAAGATACATGTATCAGCGATAACACGTGTACATTTCTCTAGTATAATGCTCTAGTATAGCTCTTTGTCTTTAATTATGTTTTCTAAACCACAGACCCACCCACCAGACTGATACAGAGAGACTAAGTTTTGTAGGGGACAATAATTCAGTCTCTGTTTCAGTTAGCTCCAAGCTTTTTTTTTCTTTAAAGGTGATTATAATGAAACTAACAAGTATATTTCACTTTGAACCTCAGGCTGAACTTGAATCATGGTCCTGGGTGAAAAAGAATAGCAGGGTGCATTGCAGTGGTAGAACGGACACTTCCCCTTTGAGCAAGAATTTTCCCAAATATTAGAATTTGCAAGTTTTATAGAGGGAGTCATCTTAAATGATCCTTCACTTTTATTAGCATTTACACTGCCATGGAAACAATACATCTTCTGAATGTTCCGTGGTGTCATTTGTCTTTCATCCCATTCTCTTCTTAATAGACATAGCAATTTCAACTTTGTTTGTACCAGTTCTTTGTCTATTGTACTATCTTGGCTGCTATGATTTGGGGATGTTACCTTTCAATCTCTACGCTGTTTGGTTGGTATTTGAAATGATACATTTAACATTAACTGGAGCAGTTGTCTAGAGGTTTAGGTGAGGTCAGGAGCCCCTTATCATTGACAGATGACAATCTCTGACCCAAGGAAACTATATGGTTTGCTCTTGCAAGATACTGAACGTCCTTAGTTCCCAGTGCCTGAAGTAGGGTGACCAGATGTCCC
>NW_027425544.1:0-1217 GCF_003597395.2 Chelonoidis abingdonii
TCCCCCAGCAGCCCAGCCTTCTGCAGGGACAGGTATTGGACAAGGCAGTTACTGATGAGGCTGCCTTAGCTCTGATCATAGGTGCTCCGTTTTATACTGAATACGTCCAAGTTTTTGCTGCTACTCTTATACTGAGTGTAGGATTTGAAGAAGCCAATTGTATTGACCTAACCGGGCTCTTAATACCTCTGTGCTAAAACTCCCATTGACTCGGATGGCAGCCGAGTTAGCAGGGGCGGCTCCTGGCACCGGCACGCCAAGCGCATGCCTGGGGTGGCAAGCCATGGAGGCGCTCTGCTCTTCGGCGGCATGCCTGTAGAGGGACCACTGGTTCCGCGGCTTCGGCGGACCTCCCGCAGGCGTGCCACCAAATCCACAGGACCTCGGACCTCCCTGCTGTGCTTGGGGTGGCAAAATACCTAGAGCTGCCCCCGCGAGTTAGGCCAAAGCTGCTGGTATTTGACTATGCTACCCGATTTCTGCAGTGTGCTGTAACTACAGCTCAGCGTATTGGAGAGGAAATACTTCCATGTCAGTGAGTTGAGGCCTCTGTCTAGCACAGATCTAGAGCAGGGACTCGCAAACGTTTGTACTGGTGACCCTTTCACACAGGAAGTCTCTGGGTATGACCCCCCCTTGTACATTAAAAACACTTTTTATATATTTAACATCATTATAAGTGCTGGATGTAAAATGGGGTTTGGGGGGAGGCCCATGACCGCCCATGTAGTAACCTCATGACCCCCTCGGGGGTCCTGACCCTCAATTTGAGGACCCCGGATCTAGAGGGTGTGTACAATCCCGCAAGATACTCTGTGCAGGGCTCTAAGGTGGGGAAACAGCATATGATCGGCTGTATCTACACCAGAAACACGACAGCGGTGCCAAAAGAGTTCTTCTGTTGCCATAATAAATCCACTGCTCTGACAGGTGGTAGCTAGGGCAACGGCAGAATTCTT
Source organism: Chelonoidis abingdonii (assembly GCF_003597395.2). Classification (NCBI taxonomy): domain Eukaryota; kingdom Metazoa; phylum Chordata; order Testudines; family Testudinidae; genus Chelonoidis; species Chelonoidis abingdonii. Next base: position 960 of record NW_027425544.1, read on the forward strand.
CCATTGACCTCGCGCTGTCTCCACTGGGGCTTAGGTTGGCTCTCAGGGGTGCAGCCCTTTTCACCCACTTTCTATTGTAAACATTGGCCTGGGACCGGGCTCCCCCGTTCACTGCCAGCGAGGGCAGAATGGGATTACCCAACTCCTAGAAATCAGCCTTTAAAACAGAACTGAGCCTGAACAAGTTGGAGGGCTGGGGGAGAGCATGGCCCAGGAGCAGCAGGCCGAGGGGGCCAGCCTGTGAAACCTCTGGGCAAC
>NW_027425545.1:0-1377 GCF_003597395.2 Chelonoidis abingdonii
TCAAACCAGATTTTTGAATTCTCACATGCAAAGCATATGCTGAAGGTGCATGCTGTCCAGCACATCTGTCCAGCACAAAGTGTGTGATAGGAACATTCGTGAACAGTCCCTCTGAGCAGAGGGACTGTTCACAAATGTTCCTATCACACACTTTGTGACACAGCAGGCAGCTCCTGCACTATTGCTAACGACTTTGCTACCATGACTAATATTAACTGTCAGGAAAGCTTCTTAAAAGGCAATAACATCACTCTGAGGTGTAACCACCCCCAATCTTGTTCACCAGCCTGGTAGTTGCCAACCCTCCAGGAATAAGAGCTGAATCTTTAATTAACAATTATGTCATGTAATGAAACCTTCAGGAATATATCCAACCAAAACTGGCAATCCTAAGAATGAAATTGTTCAAGGTAGAAAACATCTACCTTAGGGCGCCATTTCAGACTTTTCAGGGGAGTCAACATTAGCCATGATTCCAAGAGCTACTTAGGCCCCTGAAAACTCTTATATTTTGGCAGATAATAACTTAGAAATTAGCTGATAGACACAATGTATGTAATACCTATATAAAGAGAGAAAAATATACAGACACCAACTGAAGCCATATTTTAAGTTTATATGTAAACTTAGAACAATCAAGAGATAATACAGCAAAATATTCCCAAACCCAAGCCTTGAGGTATCAGTTTTGGAGCTTTAACACAGATATCAGAAATACACATTACTCATCCTCTGACTCCAGATTAAATATGATCAATGTACAAGAAAGATTTTTTTAAGTCCTGCCCTTGCTTAACCCTGAATGCCAAATTGAGTTCTTTCTGCTTCTTTCATCTTCACCAATAATGAATGCAACAATTCTGTTGATGTACAAGGCCAAAAAGAATACAGCTTGCTTTCCTTGACTGATGTTGGTTCCTGCAGCATTAAGAATAAAAACATATTTGTATACATAAAATAAACAGATTTAACTTGAAACAGAGAAAGTAAGTGTATTTGATTGTGGTGACATTTTTACAGAGCTATTTTTCTGACCACAACTGGACTTTAAAGAAAAACATTTATTTTTGTCAGGCTGTACATCCAAGATATGTCATTTAACAATCTCATTACCCATCATCTAAGATATTAGCTAGGCACATGTGCAGTCTTGAGGGTAGTGTAGTGGAATGGGGATCAGAGCTGCAATACATTTCCAGCTCTAATACAAACATGTTCTGACATCTTGTGGCAAGTCTCTTAAGTGGGATGTCGGTGAAGTACAGGTTGTAGTAAGAGGAGGCCCTGAGACATAAACATTGGTATCAGAGGCCTGGTATGAGGCCTAAGGCCTGAACTAAAGTAATGGTCAAGACTTTGCTAACATAAAGCAAAGTG
>NW_027425546.1:0-1888 GCF_003597395.2 Chelonoidis abingdonii
AAGAAGAAAAACCAAGACCAAAACTCTCCTACCGATTACTTGGCTCATTCACTCACAGATTGTGTTTACTTAGAAAGCAAAAATATGAACTTTTGATAGGAGTTCAAGGCAAAAGCTCCATCTGGTCTGGAGTTCCTGTCTAAATCTTTGTCTTCGAGTTTCATCTTTCTTTCCTTCTTCTGTTCTTGCTAGGGTTGCCAACAGTCTAATCTCACAAACCCAAATGCTCTTGTCTTGCCCTGAGGCCATGCTCTGCTCACTCCATCTCCCCTTCCTCATCCTTACTCACTTTCACCAGGCTGTGGGAGGGGGTGCGGGCTCTGGGCTGGGGACAAGGGCTTTGGAGAGTGAGAGGGGGCTCTAGGCTGAGCCTGGGGCAGGAGGTTGGGGGGCAGGATGGGGCATGGGGTGCAAGCTCTGGGAGGGAGTTTGGGTGCAGGAGGAAGCACAGGGCTGGGGCAGGGGCTTGGGTTGCCAGAGGGGGTGAGGGGTGTGGGCTCTGGGAAGGAGTTTGGGTGCAGGAGAGGGCTTGGAGCTGGGGCTTCGGCTGCTGGAGGGGGCATGGGGTGTGGGCTCTGGGAGTTGGGGTGCAGGCTCCAGGAGGGGGCTCAGGGCTGGGGCAGAGGATTGGGGTGCAGGGGGCAGGCTCTGGGAGGGAGTTTAGGTGCAGGAAAGGGATCAGGGCTGGAGCAGAGGTGCAGTAGGGGTGAAGGGTGTGGGCTCTGGCTGGGAGGCTCTTATCTCATGTGGGTCCTAGTCAGCAGTGCAGTGGGGATATGGCAGGCTCCCTGCTTGCTCTGGTCCTGTGTTGCTCCCTGAAGGGGCTGGTGTGTCTCCGCGGCCCCCTGAGGGAGCAGGGGTCTCTGTATGCTGCCTGTGCCGAGTACTGATACCACAGTTCCCATTGGCTGGGAACTGTGGCCAATGGGAGCTACAGGGGCGGAACCTGCCTTAGCCCCACTGCACTGTCACCTGAGGTAAACGGGAGCAGGATGCTCCATGTGCTGCCCTCCCTGTGTGCCATTTCTGGAAGCCAATGGGAGCTGTGGAGTCAGCGCTGGGGGCAGGGCAGCACGTGGAGACCCCCCCAGCGGCCACAGAGATGTGCCGGCTGCTTCTGGGAGCAGTGTGGGGCCAGGGTAGGTAGGGAGCCTGCCTTACCCCCACTGCACTGCTGGACTTCTGGTGGCCTAAAATCTCCTGAGTTGTCTTCAGTAGTCTCTGGGAGATAGGGCCTGATTCCAGGAGACCCAATGAAACAGAAAGCTTTGGCAACCCTAGTTCTTGCCCATCTGCTATGTCCCCCCATATCACTACAATGGTTCCTGTACTTGAGGAGAGACAGCTGCAACTTCCTTTATAGCCTGTCAGTGTTGCTGTGTCAGCTTGATGGAGGGCCCTTTCTTCCTTCTATGATTTCAGCTCTGACAGTGTTCAGTCTAGTCCAATTAGTTTTACTTCCTTTTACTTTATTGTTTTGAGACTTTCTTATTGAAATGAGACTCTGCTATGATCACAATTTTTTTGTTTGTTTACTTGATGCAAAACAGTGTTATGAAAAAACCATGGTTGTCTTCCTGGAGTTTTCAGTTAATCACTAATGATCAAGGGAAGCTAGCCACAACCTAACTTATTATAGACTAATGGACTGTCACAATCCAAATAAGAATCTTTTTAGTGGGGCTCAGTCATAGGCAATTTGTCTTAATTTTAATATCAGATTTCTCCATATACTTTTGTGTATGTGTTTGAGGGAAAGAGCTAGTTGGGCAAACTTTTTGCCCCGAGGGCCACAATGGGTTGCAAAACTCTATGGAAGGCCGAGTAGGGAAGGCTGTGCCTCTCCAAACAGCCTGGCCCCCATTACCATCCACCGCCTCCCACTTCC
>NW_027425547.1:0-1803 GCF_003597395.2 Chelonoidis abingdonii
TGCTGCTCCCATAGCTGGGGTACCTCTGCTCTAGAGGCTATTACAATACAAACCATAATTATAATATACTGTCATTTGCTAGGGCCTTGGCCAAAGCTTCTGAAGCCAATGGAGGACTTTCCTGTGACTTGAGAAGGAAGTTGGCTTTTCCAAGTGACTTCAATGGGTTTTGTATCAGTCCCTTTGTGAGCTAATGGTACAGAATCAGAGTGCTTGTAGCACATTACAAATAACAGCAGAGGGAAGGCATTAGTCCCACAGCTTGGTCCATCACTAGGGATCAGGACAGGATATTAATTCTAAATAATGAACCCTCCAGCGCTCCAGAGACTCCCTTGGCTTTCCTCGCCTGCCATCCCTCCTCTCTGAGTCACACATGGGCCTGAGTCTCTGCTCCATGACACCTCTGTAAACCAGGGATCACGTCACTGAATTAGTGCAGTCATGTAGACGTAACACTAACGTCCGTGAGAGGACAGTCGGGCCTGGTGATGTCCAGAGGATGGTATTGAACAATAGAGCTGTTTGGGAATTTTTCCATTTAATACTTTTCATTGGAAAATGCTGGTTCATCAACATTCATTGATTGTGTGTGTGTGTGTAGGGGGGGAAGGGATCAGATTCAATTCATTTGTCAACTCAAAAAATTTAAAAAAAACTTCACTAAATGGTTTGTTATGATCCCTTTGAAATAACAAATTCTGATTTTCTGCTTTGAAATGACTTTTTGTTTACAAATTTATGCTAACGATAGTAGGTACAATATATAATAACGAAAAATGGCCAAAATCGAAATGAGACATTTCAATAACCCAAACGGAATTTTTTTTTTGTTTTTTCAGATTTTTAGTTTGCAGAAACTTTTGAGATTTTGATTTTTTTTATACTGTGGAAAAGGGCTTTTTTGATATCTGAAAATCTTCATGAGACAGGAAAACCAGTTCCCGCCCAGCTCTCATTAAAAGTCACCGACTTAAAGCTTGACTCATCCAGCGTTCCTTGACAAGATACACAGCCCACATCTAACACAGAGAAGGTTTTGACTACCAATAACTCCAGCAGTATTCATTAAAAATGTTAATACTTTGTGGCTTTATTTAAATCACATGGTTCAATGCAGATCTGCATTTTTATTTGGCCTTTTCAGTTACAAGCCTAGAATTAATCCAGGCTCCAGGTTGTTTTGTCTTTTCAAGAACTTCCAGCTTTTGCATATTAACAAGTTCGTGTTTTTTTTTTTTTGTTTGTTTTTTTACTTTACCTGTTTGGGGAAAATGGATTTTTAGTTCTGTTGGTCTAGATTATTTCGTTGTCTGCACAAGGCTGGCGGAAGGGGGGCAGAAGGTAGCACTCTGGGGTAGGACCAGGGCCGGTGCAACCATTTAGGCGAACTAGGCGGTTGCCTAGGGTGCCAAGATTTGGGGGCGCCAAAAAGTGGCGCCCCCCCCAATATTTTTAAATGGTTGCAGCCACTGCTGCTGGAGGGGCTGAGCTGCCGGCGGCAGCAGCTGCCTGCAGCCGGCAGCCCAAGGTGTCCCCCGGGGTCAAGGCGCCGCCGCCGCAGCCGGCAGCCCAAGGTGTCCCCCGGGGTCAGGGCGGCCGCCTCCGCAGCCCGGCAGCCCAGGGCGCCCCCCGCCCCCGGGGTCAGGGAGCCCCTGTGGTCAGTGTGCCGCCGCCGCAGCCGGGAAGCCCAGGGTGCCCCCCTCTCGGGATCAGGGAGCCCCTGGGGTCAGTGCACTGCCATTGCAGCCCGGCAGCCCAGGGCACCCCCTGCCCCCGGGGTCAGGGTACCGCCGCCGCAGC
>NW_027425548.1:0-1420 GCF_003597395.2 Chelonoidis abingdonii
AGACTAGATGATCATATTGGTCCCTTCTGACCTTAAAGTCTATGAGTCTATGAGTCTATGGGTCTGAGGTGTACCAAGAAGGTCAGGAGTGAGACTATGACAATGGTCAAGCTGTGAGAGGTAAATGAGTGTAAAACATCCACTTGTATTTGACAGCTTTATATTCTGTTTGCAAGATGTAAAGAACTTCAGAAGCTGCAAGGCAGTAGAGGATCAGGACATTGAGTACAATAAGAAATTTTGCTGTCTGTATGCAGGCATAACACACTTAAGAGAGCCACCTAGCCCTAAAACATAGGAAATGCCATACTGGATCTGACCTTTGGTCCATTTAGTCCAGTATTCTAACAATAACCATAGCCAACACCAACTGCTTCAGCTCACCTTGTAAGAAATCCTGTAGTAAGCAGTTGTGGGACAATCTGTCCCCTAAGTGCATCTTGAACCCCCTCTTATGGCCTTCAAACAAGCTCATCATCAGAAGCAAGCTCCCCAAGACCAGGACACACCAACTCAGAGTGGCACCAGACCCTGCCAGAACAATAGATGCAAACCTGGAGACATATCTCCACTGCTACAATGATCAACAACCCCTTACCCCACAACACACCTTGTGAGATCATAGACTCATAGACTTATAGATCAGAAGGGACCAATATGATCATCTAGTCTGACCTCCTGCAGAAAGCAGGCCACAGAACCCTACCCATCCACTTCTATAACAAACCCCTAACCTACGTCCGAGTTATTGAAGTCTTCAAATTGTGGTTTGAAGACCTCAAGCTGCAGAGAATCCACCATCAATGGGTCCTGTGCATACCTATCACAACATGTGATGTACCTCATCTAGTGCACTATAAGCCCCAATAACAAGTACATGGGTGAAACCAGATAATCATTACACTCTTGAATGAACTTACACAGGAAAATGATAAAAGAGAAAAACACCATATCACATGGTGAACATTTTTCACAAAGCGAGCACTTTTTATCTGACATAACAGTCCTCATCCTCAAAAGAAACTTGCACAACACTTTCAAAAGATTAATCTGGGAGCTCAAACTCATAACATTGTTAGACACTAAAAATCAAGGACTGAATAGAGACATAGGATTTATGGCTTATTACAGCAATCTAAAATCCATTAACAACCCCTTTAACTGCATTCCCCTCTCCCCTTCCTTCTTCCCTCTCCCTCTCTCCCCCTGTGACTGGAGGGGCGTTAATGGGCCACTTCACCTTGAAATATGTATTAATTACTTATGCCAAACAATCTGTTCCATCTTATCTTTAGCTGTGACAAGCTGATTACTTTCCCCAGACCTGAAGAAGAGCTGCATGTGAGCTCAAAAGCTTGTCTCTCAGGCCTGGTCTACACTACGCATTTAAACCAATTTTAGCAGCGTTAAACCGATTTAA
>NW_027425549.1:0-1071 GCF_003597395.2 Chelonoidis abingdonii
GCTGCGCTCGCTGCCGCTGGACCCGTCCGAGGAGAACGTGCCGCGGCAGGTGCCCGGCGCCTGCTTCTCGCGGGTGCGGCCCAGCCCGGTGCAGAGTCCGCGGCTGGTGGCCATGTCGCTGCCCGCCCTGGCGCTGCTGGGCCTGGAGCCCCCAGGGGCGCTGGAGGAGCTGGAGGCCGAGGCCGCGCTGTACTTCAGCGGGAACCGGCTGCTACCCGGCGCGGAGCCCGCTGCGCACTGCTACTGCGGGCACCAGTTCGGCAGCTTCGCCGGGCAGCTGGGCGACGGCGCGGCCATGTACCTGGGCGAAGTGCTGACCCCACGGGGCGAGCGCTGGGAGATCCAGCTCAAGGGGGCCGGGCTCACCCCCTTCTCCCGGTAACCGCTCGCGGGGAGGCGCCGGGGGCGGGTGAGTCCTGCTTCTCTGCCGGACGGGGCTGGCGGGGCGCTGCACCCGTCCGTGGGGCCAGCTGCAGGCCGCAGTCCCCTGGAGCTTGTGGGTTCCCCTCCCACCTGGCCCCCTGCTCCAGTGCTCCTGGGCACCCTCGGTCCCGTCTGGGAGATGCTGCCAGGGGCTGCTGCCGCTGGGGAGTTCAGCGCAGGAGCTTTAGGCCTCTGCCACTTCCCCCCACCCCAGTCCAGCCTGAGTCACTTCACCCCTTGGGAGCCCCTCCCACCATGCGTTTTGTAGTGACCACAGTGTCCCCAGCCGAGAAGCCTTTGCCTACCACTGTGGGCCTTGCTAATGCCCAGGACGCGTTTGGTGGCAGCTGGGGGTGCGTGGTAGCATAGATTGGGCACTCACGTTCTCCTTCTGCTGCCCCATCAAGTTGTCAGTGGGGTATTTGATGGTGCATGTAGAGAGAGATTAAATGGCTGCATTGTTGGCCCGTTCTGATAATGGGAGTGCTGAGAATGGGTTTAATGGGTCTCCCAGTACCCTATGGCCCTGTCTAACTAGTGTGCTCATGAGTGGAGCTGCATTGGTGAGAGAGTCTCCAGAAAAGTTAGTGTAGTCCAGACCTCTATGAAAGGATTGAGCTAACAACTAAATAGCTTCCAGTTTATTCT
>NW_027425550.1:0-3068 GCF_003597395.2 Chelonoidis abingdonii
AAAAAAAAAAAAGCCACGACCACGATCTGCAGCACTGTTGTCTCTGCTTCATTATTTGGCGGCAGGTCCTTCGCTTGGAGAGGGAGCGAAGGACCCACGGCCAAAGAACCTGATGTGCCGCCCCTCTCTGTTGGCCGCCCCAAGCACCTGCTTGCTGAGCTGGTGCCTGGGGCCAGCCTTGCTAATGAGACTACTTTTGCACCTGAAGTTAGGCATATGCTTCAGTGCTTTGCTGAATAGGAGCCTTAAGGAGGAGAGAGAATTCAATTAAATTAAAAGTGCCACTGTCCTAGCAACCAGGACAGTCACTTAATAAAGTTGTTTATGCCAGTATAGTTAACATGATAAACTAAGGAAACCTTAAGCGAAAATAGAAAACCTGATTGAAATAGGTCTTTAGGGTAATACCTTACCCATCTTCTCATCTAGATGCCTAGAGTTACCAATTTTGGTTGGATGTATTCCTGGAGGTTTCATCACATGACAATCTTTAATTAAAGATTAACCTTTAATTCCTGGAAACTCCAGGACAATCCTGGTGGGTTGGCAACCTTAGTGCCTACTCAGACAGTCAGGACATGAAACAGCTATAAGAAATCACATATACATGGACCTTTGGGACTCCCAGAGGAGAACAAAGACATATGTATGCTTTGTTAACTGGGTTTAAGAGTTTACTTGGATGCTCTGCTCTCTCCTCACATTCCTGCCCTAACAGGCATGTACAATGCCACATATTTTAAAGGTAAGCATTTTATACGAAACAGGTTATAGACATAGGCGCTGACTTTTGTTTTTGCCGGTGGGTACTTTTGAAGAGCTGTGTGTGTTTGGTGGAGGGATGGAGGGGGTACTCTGCCACTTTTTGGGGAAGACTATTTTCAGCATATTTATACACTTCTTTCATATTCTAGTTATTGAATGTGTCTATCATTGGTATCTTTACTATTCTAATAATGATTAAATTGTTATAATTACATAATTATATCATGAATTACAGTGTATTAAAATCATTGCAATCACCTACAAGCTGTCTTCACTAATGTCCCAGTTTAAAGACATTATGTCTCACTGTAGCTTTCTGGATGAAATGATCAGCAATGTTATTTACATCTAGTTCCCTGGTATTGTCTTGATGCACATTAAGATCAGCTACATTATTCAGTTGCGTCTGTCCCATTGATGATTGGAGATAATTTTTAAGTCTTCTGAAGCTGGAGAATGAGTTCAGGATGATACAGGCACTGTGAGAAGTGTTTATAAATTTGCAGTACTCTGGAAACATAGATACCACTTTATCAGAGAAATATGGTACATTCAAGGTCAGTGCTGGCAACAAATTCTTGATTTCCCCTGACTGGTTTCTCTTGAATGGGTAATAAATTATACCCCATTCTGGTTTTATTATGTCCCATAAGAATTGGACTGTACAATACCACGTATAGCATGCATTACTAATTGAGGAGTCCCAAACCTGTTACTCAGTGCTTTCCTTCCTTCCAAAAATACATCCAAATGCAAAGAACAAACTTTCATTTTAAAATGAGATACTCTTTTCAGCAATATTCATTTTATCCATTGTGCATAATTACTTGACTGAAAAGTAAATTTATCAGAAATCATTACAAGATTTCATAGCGGACCCACAAAATGGAGAGAGGAATGAGAAGAGGTCAATTGATCATGGATAGTTTATTGTGCTCCATAAAGCACATGCAATAAATAGACACAAATGACCTGAAAGGCTTGTTTAAGGCTGGCCTATTCTAATGGTCAGGATCATCACATTGTGCAACAATGAAGACTAATTAACTAAGAATAACACTATACCCTCTGCAGATTCAGAATTCATACAATTTTCTATGTATGGCAACTAATTAGAGCTGGCTAGAAAATGTCGATTTGTCAAAAGTGAAACATTTCAGGGAACCATGTCACCTCTGAAAATTGAGAAATGGAAATTGAAAAAAAAAAGTTTGACAACATTGAAAAATTTCACTTCAATCTTTTTGGAATGGAACTTTTTAAAATTTTCTGCTTCAAGACAACCTTTTGTTTGGACTTTTTTGTTTTATACTATAAAAGATTCTAGACAATGAAAAAAGTCAAAATCATAACAAAACAATTCAATTGACCCAACACACAATTTTTTTTAATATTGGTTCATGGTGAGATTAAGAAATTTAAATGTGCGCTTAAATTCTTTCTTGAATAGAGATGCTTTTCTGAATCAGGGTTCCTGTGACGGGGTGTACCAACCCCACACTGAGCCAACAGGGGCAGAACAATCACTGTGTGCCCTGGAGGCCACATCCAATTTCCCCTGCTGTGCATGGTCCAGGTGGAAGAGCTGGCTAAAAGGAGGCAGCCCAGCTCAGTCAGGGCTGGCTGTGGAGGAGGAAGGATAGAATCATAGAATATCAGGGTCGGAAGGTGTATGGGGAGACTTTGGCAAACCAGTAAAGTGCTTGAAACCACTATGGCTTATTGTTAAAGGCAGCCTAGTCAGCAATCTGTAAATTAGCCATTCAGCAATCTCAGCTTGAGGGGAGGGGGTTTTGGGTGCCACAGAAAGGGCAGCTTGACCCCACATCCTTCCTGATAAGAATTGTGTTGACGTTGCTGATACATTTTAGAAGAGCAGGGTGTGCCCCAGGAATGTCTATTGGGGTCTCAAGGCTGCAGACTCTGGAAAAACCCACACCTGGTTAATCAATAATCAGAAGGATCATTGAAATGATTACTTAACAAGGTTTCTTTAAGGAACACGTCATTCTATTACTAATGTATAAATAAGGGGGAAAAGCTTGAGATAATGGGACTTGTCTGGGGACTCTTCGGGACTGGCCTCTCCCTCTGAATGCATCGTCTTTCCCCACCAGCAGATGGGCCACACTCGAAAGCCACAGTCAGCTTTGGTAATTATCAAGGGTTGGGGGTGTTTTACTAATCTTGTTGTGGACGTGTGTAAGTGCTTGAGACTAGTAAAGTTTAGCTTTAAGTGAAAGCACTCTTGCATTGTCCTGTTTGTGCCAGCCATCTATTGGTCGGACAGCCATGTCTCCCCT
>NW_027425551.1:0-907 GCF_003597395.2 Chelonoidis abingdonii
CTCTACCAGACTCCTGCACCCCACTGGGCTGGGTCTGTCACAATAGCTACAGCCAGTGGCTGTAAATAAAAGAAATCATGTTTTAACAGTTAGCCAATGAGAAACTACAGTATTTCTATTATTATACAGACAGATCTTAAAGTCATTGCCTTTCTTCCTGATGTGTTAAAAGCAATTACACTGGTTAATAAAATTCAAAGATAAGTTTTGTTTTTCCCTGTCACAAAGTGTAACGGACAGATCCTCTTTAGAATGCTGGGTAATATAGTCTTACCGTTATCTCTCCAACTATTTTTCTATGTAAAACAAGTTACATATTTAACCCTGTCTGAAACAGAGAGACAGAGTAACAAGGATAGATAATACAGGCTTTAAAGACAGAACTATAAACTGGAGAAAATGAGGCAAAAATAGAAAGGAAATGTAGAGGAGAGGATTTTGCTAGGGGAACAACAGCTATTATTTAAGAGTATACAGACAGGCAACTCATTGCCCCCTTAGGATCCCATCCCTCCCCTCCCGCCAGCCTCGTCACCCCCCCAATTCCTCCACCCTGCAGCCTCGTCACCCCCTGCTTCCTCCCCTCCCTGTTTTACCTTGGGCTCCGACAGGCTGCCAGCTGCAGTCTGATTCCTCAGAGGTGGCTGTTGCTAGGAGACAAGACTCCTTGGCTCTGTACAGCTGAAGAACCGAGCGTCCTGTGCCTAAGCGCTACCTTCCCTCCGTTTGCCCCGCAGCCCCCTTGTCATAACTAGATAGGTAAGGTAAGGGTTAAGTTTCTTTTACCTGGAAAGGGTAACCAAACATCTGACCAGGGGACCAATCAGAGAACTGGATTGTTTAAAGTCAGGGGCGGGAATCTGTATACTCTGTGTCTTTTTTGTTTTCTCGGCTGCGAGTAAACAAG
>NW_027425552.1:0-1328 GCF_003597395.2 Chelonoidis abingdonii
CTGGGGCACCTGGCATTGGCCACTGTTGGAAGACAGGATATTGGGCTAGATGGACCTTTGGTCTGACCCGGTATGGCTGTTCTTGCGTTCTTATACAGACTTTAACAGTTACACATGATAGAATTATTCTTGTGCAAGAGCTGGGTCGATTCACTAGACAGTAAAGAGTCTCCAGGGAGGAAGCCTAGGGGCACTGCTCCATTCCAGAACACGATTATTTGAGAATTAGCCCAGGGAGGGCTGCAGAAGGCCAGTGAGGTTACTGGGATAGGCCCTGTTGGACTGATTACCCCAGAAGGGCTCTGTTTCATTTCATGCATGGATTATGTGTGACTCGGCCGGAGGGCTGATTCACTAAAAACCAACCTGAAAAAGAAAAACTTTTGGCAGAGAGCACTGCTAATGCAGTGAGAGAGAGAAGGGGGACACATACACCTCCAGCCCCCATAGGAGATGCTCATGTGAGGTGAGTGTCCCCCGTCAGATGTCCACAATCTGTTTATATCTTGGATATATTTTTCTTTTAGTAAGGAGAAAAAAACACACCACTTTTAGCCTTTTGATGTTTACATAACTGGTTAGGCCTCATGAGCTTATTCTTGTGCAGTAGTGAAGCAGAGACTTTAGAAAGGCATTTTTAAAGTAGAAATCATGTGAAACATCTCTTTAACTCCTCTGATCGACTTATGCATCAAATCATGGTTTGTAGAATTTTAGCATGCATAAATACAATTTTCAGATCTAGACTATACATCATTTGAAGAAAGGTGGTTTTGTGATTAAGAGGCTTGCAGTTTTGAGAGCTCTGCCACAGATTTCATGTTTGACCTTGGACAAGTCACTTAATGTCTTTGTGACACAGTTCTCCGTCAGTAAATGGGGATAATTATACTTCTTTCTCTGACCGATTTTCAGTCCTGCCTCTTCAGGGCAGGCACTGTAAATTACTGTGGCTGTACCACACCAACTATCTTGAGGCTCCAAATATTATTTCTGGATTTATTCATGGAATATAAATAAAAATCTGGTCCATCCCCAGGTTTTGACTTCCCTTTTGGTTTATTGCCACCCTAATATTGATGTTAGAGGTCTCCAATGACATTTTCATACAACTAGCACAAGTATGAGTCTGAAAACTTTTCCTTATGCTGGAATACGCCCAGTTAATGTATTGGGATGAGCTACACTTAGTTTCAGAGCTTGCTGCTGCAAGATTACAAGCTTCTGTCATAGACTTTAAAGTCAGAAGGGACCATTATGATCATCTAGTCTGACAGGCCACAGAATCTGACCCACCCACTCCTGTAACAAACCCCTAACCTATATCT
>NW_027425553.1:0-2017 GCF_003597395.2 Chelonoidis abingdonii
TCTGTCATCTCCTCCTCACTAAAATATGCTTCTTATGCAACACCAGTCATTAGAGCTCAAGATCATGTATGCTGTGTGTTAACTACCTAGATTATGTATCTTAGATCGATCCCCCGCCCCCAGTGTAGACCAGCCCTCAGATTCTGCATGGAGACTCAGCCCTCTTGGGAGAAGTCCTGTAAATATATTGAACTCTACACTAGTCATGATACAATCTGTCATCTCCTCCTCACTAAAATATGCTTCTTATGCAACACCAGTCATTAGAGCTCAAGATCATGTATGCTGTGTGTTAACTACCTAGATTATTCTAGTTGATATTTCTTAGCAGAAATTATCCTCGTAGGTTTCTATTCTTCTGACTGACAATTGTTATTATTCGAAAAGCTACATTAATATGACATTACATTAAAATTAACACGTCCAACTCAGGCAGTCACATCAGGAAAATTCATACCTAAGCCTAGAATTTCCACTTTTTACCCACTTTTCTGTGCCTAGGAATTGCTGGAGTTTTCTCCCCACAGTTAGAGATTTTATTTCGATGTTGCAATAGTTCAGCATAAATAGGAAGAAGAATACGGTCATGCTTTTAGACACGACTTTGAAAGTTACTAATTTGTTACAATGTAAGGGCTCCTAGGCACTGTTTTGTTTCGATTTTTAATTTTTTTAAATTTTTTTATTTAAGCGTAGCTACATTAGTGCACCCCGGGTGTAACAAGTTCCATGCACCAATGTTCCTTACATCAGCATTACTTGAAGTCGGGTACGTCAATTTACACAGTGGTTTTTCACACCAGTGAAACCGCACTGACAGAGCTGCATTGATACACATCCTTAGTGTACAGGCACTGTACCAACACAAGACAAGACAGCCCTCTCCCAATTCAAATACCTTGACATTATTAATGGTGAGAACTGCAACCGTCTACATGTGGCTTCTTCATGTGTAGTCACAATTTTTAGCACCCATCTAATAAACATGGATTTATTAATTCAAAAAGACACCTACTAATCAGAGTTACAGACAGGAGACAAGGTGTGTGCATAAGTGGTTTCACCAACAAGATCGAGGGCAATACCCTAGTGGGAAAACCAGCTCCCCTGACATCAACTGATGGGAAAGTACTGGGAATTTTTACCAGGTTGCTGTGCTTGGGCCCTATTTGGAGATTTCATCATTTCTAGCCACTTTGTACTGTAATTTTCTAAGTGGTGTATAATATAGTTTCAAGATCCACCCCTCCTCTAGCTGATGGGAGAAAGGAGCTGTTTCTTCTCCTGCCTCCACAGCCTCCTGATAATCATGAAGATTCTTACTCCTGGGAGAATTCTGTGCCACTGCACTTGTGCAGAATTTATGTCTCCTGCAGATTTATTTGCTTCCCTGCAGAAAAATGACTCTAACAAGGAAGCAAAGGGAAGCCACAAAAGCGGTCATGTGACCCTCCCTAGTGGTATGCTTTGCGTGCCCAAGGCAGCTGGCAGACAGGTAAATCGCTCTGGTGCAGAACTGGGGAAGACCTAGCTGGTGGCTCCTACCTACTGCTGGGATCAGTTGCTAGTCCCAGCTGGGCTGGGGAGGATGGGACTTCCTCTTCCCCTGCATGGCATGTAGGGCAGGTCAGGCCCACCCCCCAGATTTCTGCCTCAGCTGCAGGAAGCTCTGGAAACTGCCCCACTCCTCCCTCCCCCCGATCGCTCCTCAGCTGCAGGGAGAGGGATCCCCCATCCGCTGAACCCTTGGGCATCCAAACCCCCTCATACCAAGATCCTCCCATTAAACTTAACCCCCCACACACTCAGAACCCCCTCCACTCCGATGAGCCCCACTCCCCCTGCACCTGGACTACCCTGACGAGCCACCCACACCCAGATCCACAGTTTACCGAGCCCCAACCAGCT
Source organism: Chelonoidis abingdonii (assembly GCF_003597395.2). NCBI lineage: Eukaryota > Metazoa > Chordata > Testudines > Testudinidae > Chelonoidis > Chelonoidis abingdonii. Next base: position 1,909 of record NW_027425553.1, read on the forward strand.
GCACCTAGATCCCCAACCCATTGAGCCCCAATCCCTCAGCATCTGGACCACCACACCCAGACCACCTGCTGAGCTCTATCCCCGCCCACACACACACACACACACACAC
>NW_027425554.1:0-8042 GCF_003597395.2 Chelonoidis abingdonii
GTCCACTGCTTGCAGGAAGAGCAGCCTGTTGCAGCTAGCTGGTGGGGGCTTGGAACCAGGGTGGACTGGCAGGCCCCCATCAGCTCCCCACTCCTCTATGTTCCCTGTGCTGCAATGGCCCAGCAGGCTATCAAGGCAGTTCAGCTGTCCCTCCCCCCACTGCCATGTGCTGTTCCTGCCCTCTGCCTTGGAGCTGCTCCCAGAAAGTCCTGCTTGCTGTGCAGAGTGGGTAAGGGGAGGACTAATGTCAGGGTGTCCCCCTCACCCCTGTTCCTGGAACCCACTTACCCCTTCTCCATATAGAGCAGGGAGGGGACACGGAGGGAGACTGACAGAGAGAGCTTGGGGCAGAAGCTGCTGTCTCAACTTCCGGATCCACTGAAAAAGACAATGTACTTAAGAATAGGTCAGCTTACTTAAAGGGGCAGTGTGCATCTCTCTCTCTCCCACACACAAGATGCGTGTCTGTCTCTGTCTGCTATGCTGTCTCCCCTCCCTCGTGTTCATGCTGTCTTGTGTGAGAGGCTACATTAACAACAATATGTTAACCCTTGACAGCTCAGCCGAGTGCTAGTTCATCATTTAGCAGCAAGGCATTCCCTGGGAAATATCCCTCCCTCTGACTCCACCACCTCAACCAAGCTTCACAATCATCATAGCTGTGAACAGCATTAAATTGTTTAAAATGTATACTGCGTGTATTTCTATATAATATATACTTTTTCGTCTGGTGAAAATTTTTTCCCTGGAACTTAACCCCCTTCCCCCACATTTACATTAATTCTTATGGGGAAATTAGATTTGCTTAACATTGTTTTGCTTAAAGTTACATTTTTCAGGAACATAACTACAACATTAAGCAAGGAGTTACTGTATAAAGTAGGCACCCCCACCATTTTCTATGGTGCCTCACTCATTCTTACAAGAAATGCCTTAGGTACCTAAGCTGCCTGACTTCAGCAGAGAGGTTCCCAGTTGTGGATCACAAGCAGAGCTATGGGGGAGGTATAACTGAGTGGTTTGAGCTTTGGCCTGCTAAACCCAGGCTTGTGAGCTCAATCTGTGAGGGATCCATTTAGGGATCCAGTCAAAAATCTGTCTGGGGATTGGTCCTGCTTTGAGCAGGGGGTTGGACTAGATGACCTCCTGAGGTCCCTTCCAACCCTCATATTCTATGATAGGCATCTCCCTACAGCCTGGACTTAGGCACCTATCTCCAAGAAAGGGGTGGTGCTTAGGACACTCTCATTGCCATTTGCTATTGGCTAACCTAGACAGGAAGTCATCTAGAGTGCTGGCTTTTGCACATTCTAAGCCGCCTTTCTCTCCCCATTCATTGTACAGGGAGTCTAACTTGGGCTTTGTGGAACGCAGTGGCATTCCAGTGATTTTCTAGGTGCTTAGGACACTGAGCATTGCAATGCCTAAGTCCCTTTGTGGATCTTGGCCAAAATGATTGGGCTGTGAGCCAAATAAAGGACTTTTCATTCATACTATATCATTCCATACACGCAGCCCAGTTCTGCCTTTACTCTCACAAGTGCAATGCCTAGAGAAGTCAGTGTGAGCTGCAGAAGTTCAGCATCTCAGAAAACAAAGTTACTGATTTAGGTGCCTAAATGTGGATATAAATTTTAAGAACCCTTGGCCTAGTCTAGGCTACAGAATTAGGTCAATATAAGTCAGCTTACTTTTTGAGCACAGAACATCAGGGTTGGAAGGGACCTCAGTAGGTCTCTAGTCCAGCCCCCTGCTCAAAGCACGACCAATCCCCAGGCAGATTTTTACCTTAGTTCCCTAAATGGCCCCCTCAAGGATTGAACTCACAACCCTGGGTTTAGCAGGCCAATACTCAAACAACTCAGCTTTCCCTTCTCCCTAAGAGTGATCTTTTAACCAAACTCTGTGTCTATGCTAAAATGTTGCTTCCACCAATGTAACTCACCCAATTTACTGACTTAAAAACTTTACTTCCATGAGAGTGCTAAAAGTTAGTGTTGATGTAATTAGGCTGATGCTGTGTTAGGCTGATTGACTGTTGCTGCCTTTCAGATGCTATCCCACAATGTCCCCCACTGACAGTTCATAGACTCATAGACTTTAAGGTCAGAAGGGACCATTATGATCATCTAGTCTGACCTCCTGCACAATTGCAGGCCACCAATCTCACCGCAGCCACTTCTAAGAACTCAAGATTCTAGTATTCCGTCATGGTCCATGCTGGAACTCTTTTTTTTGATTCTACGACTGCACTGGTCAGACTGTGCTGGATCATGCTATGCACTGGGAAACAGGAAATGAAATCAAGAAGTTAAGGGGCTTTCCTGTCTACTGTGGCACAGTGCATCCGAGTTCAGATTGTGTTGTCAGAGCACTTCAATAGTGTGCATCTGTTCACTGTGGGATAGCTCCCAGAGGCCAATAGCGTCGAATCATCACTCATACCTACCCCAAATCATCACTCATACCTACCCCAAGGATAGAGTTTATAGGAGCAGTCCTAGACTCAGTACAGGCAAAAGTGAGCCTTCCAGAGCCCAGGTTCCAAGCCATAGAGCAGATTGTCAAAACAATGCTTCAATATCCCACCACAACAGTCAGGTGTTGCCTGCAGCTAATAGGGCATATGGCAGCATGCACATACGTGGTCAAGTATGCCTGACTGAGACTCAGGCCCATACAAGCATGGCTTGCAGTGTCCGTACCGAGACCCTCTGGACCTTGTGGTGATGATCCCGGGACTGGTACTAGAATTCCTGCATTGGTGGCTGGACTGACCAGTGGTCTGTGCAGGGGTCTCCTTTGCCAAGCCCCAACTTTCTCTGACGTTAGTAACAGTTGCGTTAGATCTGGGCTGGAGCGCACACTTAGGGGATATAAGGCTTGTGGTTGAGGGACGAATTACCTCTCCATATCAACCTGAAGAAGCTCAGGGCAGTTCATCTGGCCTGCCAAACCTTTCACACCACTTTGCAAGGTCACAGCGTGACAGTCCTGACAGATAACACCACTGCCATGATCTACATAAACATTCTGCAGGGCTGCCCAGACGGGGCATTTCAGCAATGGGTCCTGGAGTGGAAGGACCCCCCGCCACTGAATTGCCACCGAAGACCCAGAGTGGAAGAAGCCCCGGGGGGCCCGGGCCCTGTGAAAGTTTTCCAGGGCCCCCGGAGCAAGTGAAGGATCCTGCTCCAGGGGCCCCAAAAAACTCTCGTGGTGGCCCCTGTGGGGCCTGGGGCAAATTGCCCCACTTGCCCACCTCTGGGTGGCCCTGCAGTTCTGCTCATTCCAAAACCACAGTCAGGGCTCCATTGCCAACATGTTCCTAATACCATGGGGTGAGGGGCTGAAGTATGCCTTCCCTCTTATCCTGCTGGTCCACGGGGTCCGCCTCAAAATTCGCAGGGACAGAGTGACGATGATCATGATTGCCCCGTCTTGGCTGCAGCAGCATTGGTACACGATTCTCCTAGAGCTGTCCATTGATGCTCCAATAGCCCTGCCCCTCTTCCGGGATCTGATCACTCAGGACCATGGGCGCCTCCTCCACCCAATGATGCCAGCTTTAACCATCTCATGTTTGGAAACTCCATGGCAAAGCAGCCATCTGGTCTTCAGTGCACATGTTTACAGACCACTATCCTGTCAACCAACAGGCCAGAGATGATGCGGTGGTCAGCAGAGTTGTTCTTCAATTAATCGTTCCATGACTCCTGCCCTCCTCCAACGGTAAGCTTGGAAGTCACCTAATTGGAATGGACGTGAACAATCACTTGAAGAAGAAAAGAGTTACTTACCTCTCATAACTGTTGTTCTTTGAGATGTGTTGTTCACGTCCTTTACAATACCCACCCCCCTTCCCCTCTGTCCAAGTCAACGGCAAGAAGGAACCGAAGGGGGGTAGGGCTGGCAGTGTACTATATATACCGCCATAAAGGTGCCACTCTAGGGGCTTCCCTGCCTTCCCGGCGGGAGCGGCTAAGGGAAAAAGTTTCCTATGTCCACGCATGGTGCGTGCACACCTAATTGGAATGGACGTCAACAACACATCTCAAAGAAAAACAGTTACGAGAGGTAAGTAACTGTCTTTTAAGAGACGTAAGTAACCATCTTTTACACTGACCCAAGCATTGGTGTGCATAGCACTATGTCTGCGGGAAAGCTTCTCCCACAGACACAGCTCCCACTTCTCATGGAGGTGCACCACTGTAGTGCTTCTAGTGTAGACTAGCATAACTCCTCTCTGCTACAGAACGAGGGAGGCAGGCCAGCAGAAGCCTCCCAAGTGGTATTTTTGTCTCCCTTGGTGGGAGCATGGCTGATTTCAGTCCCCTGCCGTGAGATTTGCAGCTTGAAGCTCCATGGAGTGGGTGGTGGAGACTCTCAACACACACAGCTATTGCAGGGCAATAATGGCACATGTACTTAGGATCCTGAGTATCTAAAAATAAAAAGGTTGTTTAACAATAATAAATGAAAAAAAAAACCATTTTAAACAGTCTGATAGTTCTCCAACTGTCCTCCAGAGAGGTCAGGCAAGGCTTAAATTCCTTTTAAAGAAAATAATTGCTTTTAACTCTGCTGGGCTCAGCAAACCTGAGCATAGAATTGCCAGGCAGGTGGGAGGAACAGATCAAACCTGCCGTTACAGGTGATCAGCAAAAAACCCCCGAACCTATTGGTTTGTGACTTTTTTTACTAGGCACTGATGTCTGGAGGAGAGCTGAGTAAATAATGGATTTTCTGGTTCAAGGACCAAACCAGCACTTAAAAGAGAAATTCGATTAAACCTAAAATGATTTTTTTTTAAAATTTTGTTGAATCAAAATACTCAAAAAATAAAAATTATTTCAAATCAGCTGAAGAGTTTTGAGTTGATTTGAAATGAAAAGGATTGTTTTTTTCAGTTTGTTTTGTTTCAATTTGTTGACCAAAATGTTTCAGTTGACTTGAAACAATTTTTTCTGAAAAAGGAGCAAAGAGTCCTGTGGCACCTTATAGACTAACAGACATATTGGAGCATGAGCTTTCGTGGGTGAATACCTACTTAGTCGGATGCATGTAGTGGAATTTTTTTTTGAGTTTTTCAATTCACTTGTTTTCAGGTGTTTTCCTTCCTTTTTTTTTTTTTTTTTTTTTTTTCCCAAATCTGAATTTGAAACACTGTTTTGGAAAGCAAAGTCAAAAAAAATGTTTTCTTATTTTTAAAATGAAACACTTTGAAACAAAAAAGTTAAAATGAAATGTTTTGACTTTTTAAAAAACAGTTTTTCAGGTTTTTTTCCTGGCTGAAACTATTAATCAAATTCCACCAGAATTCACAAATAGTTTCAGAGCACCAAAACCCACATTTTTTTAATTAAAAATATCTATCAAAAAAGAATTGCCCAGCCCCAGTTCAGAGAAGGCCTGAAAGTCTGTCCTACCCTGCCCCACTCCTCCCCATCAGGTTTTTTAGAAGAAATTAAGGTTCTAAAAATCCATTTTTTTCTGAAAGACTCTAGTGAGAACTATCTTGCATTCTAGAACCAGAGACACCAAGCAGGTAAAATGCAACTGAGTGAGAGAGGAAGGGATTTGCATTCAGATAACATTTAAAACTCCTTGGGCCTAATTCTGCACACATTTATTCAGGCACAATCCTTTTCAATGCATTTTGCACCCCCATAAGTGTGAGCAGAATTTGGCCCTTTATATTTTTTAATGCCTGAATTGTGGTGTCATTTTTACATAAGAAAGGAGCAAAAAAGGGCACAACCTCTTTTTGCTCTTTGCATTAATGGTTTTAATTGATTTTGCTTTAAGTCTTCACAAGCATAAACCAGCCTTGTTACCCTCAACTCACAGTTATGGCCTGTTTCATGAACCACATGCTGGGTAATAACGCAAGAGGACTCCATGTTTTTAAACCTAAGCTGGCTCTTTATAAAGATAACTAGTTACACAGAGGGAATCCCACAGAAATCAAACATGCAAAAAATATAACATTATGATTTCAAAGTCAAGCACTTAGCAATAGATTTTCAAAGGTATTTAGGTATCTGGGCACCCAAGTCAGATTTTCAGATGCATCTTGGCACCTAACTCAATGGAATCTAGGCACCTAGGATCCTGAAAATCCCACCAGGCACCTATCTACAGCTTTAGGTGCCTTAATACCTTTGAAAATCCAACACTTAACATTTAGGAAATTCCAGAATTAATACTGCTCATGTAACCTTAATTCGGTCCTCTTGTGCATATGCATTATGATATAGTATTTATTTACGTGATCACATACTGTTTTTTCCCACATGGATCATCACCTGCATTTCTGTTGTCAAATCCACAGCACCGACATTTATTACTTGAACTAAAGAAGTGACTGGTAGCAGAAGTAAGCTATTACCTTCTTTGTGGGATAGCTACTAGTGGGTGATGTGATACCCACTTTGCCAGTAGTTAGATAAGTATTTGCTAGGTTGCAGTAGAATGCAGTAGAATCAGGATTCCTGGCTCTGGGATTCAAATGTAGTCTAGTGATTAGAGCAGTGGTTACAGGCAGAACAGCCAAGCACACAGATCTATCATATTCTTTCTGAAATGCAGTATGGCTGAGTGGAAGAGACTTGGATCTGCCATGCGAGGACCCTGGATTACATTCTAAACTCTGCCTAACATGATCTTATCTGAAAAATAGGGAGAATGATGGCTGGCAGCTAAGAGAAGGATATGAGGCCTTGCTTAGTAATCAGGTTTGTGAAGTGCACAGAAATATTAACTGAGACTTGAACTCTGTCCCAGCTTAGAGCATGTCTGCCAGAGGGTATTTTGTTGGGGGGAAGGAGGAGATCTCTCTCTTTTTCTCTCAGCAGTCAGGATCTAGGCTGACTTAGGAAGGTGAGATGGCATCCTGAATTTAGGACTGTCCTGCAAAATTCAGGATAGGAGGCAAATCTAGCCCAGCCCTTGCAGATGCTAAACAGGAAATGCACAGATTGCTTCTCTTCTGTTCCTGTGACTATGTCTGCACCAGTGTAGGGACAAAGTTTTCTATGTATGTTCACAAGTCCTGCCACACAGAGTCTCAGATAACTCCGCCATACTTCAGTCCCTCTGCCTAGGGTAGTTGTATGGTTGATCTCCACATAGGGGGCATTCCTCCTTTCCCCCTTCTAATGCGAGTTATTTTCCTTTCTTAATCTCAGATCTTTTTCTGGAGTTCAGTCAGACAAATAACAGATGTTCTATGGGCAGACTTCGCCTGCCCCACTCCCAACCTTGACCGTAGAGATCATCTATAAAGTTCAGTGACCCTAGTAAGGGATCATATAAAAGAATGGACCCTTTTAAAATTTGCATATCACCCTGCCCAAACCAAATGAGGCTAATAACTTGCTAAAAAAATTTGCTGTTCATATTGTCAGACCTACACAATCCCACAAAGACTGTTAAGCTGTTGAATTATGCATATATTTATAGGGGCACAGAACAAAGAGCAGGGGTATTCAGTGATAAATTAGCTTTGGGCACACAACAAACACCTATCTGAAAGTAAAATTTAAGAAATTTTTCCCCAACCCAAATCTTGTGTACCGCTTCTGCCAGGTGGTGTCAGCAGCAACAAGGACTCCTCTTAACAGCACAAAACAGAACTGGCTCTAGGCCCCATCCAGAAATCTGGGAAAACTAATCACCACCCCTGAGCACCTCCAAAGTAATACTTCCCTCTTGCAAGCACTGAGCCTGTGTACAACAAAATAAAACTTCTATTAAACCCAGCATTAATCTGTGAAACCACCACAATCACAATTCAAAAGCATGCAATCCTCAGCAAACACCCACCTCACAGTGCATTGGACAGTGTCCCTTGCTTCAGTTTCCCACTGAAAGTCCAAGGAATGGATATCCCTTTTGTGACGTTGTACCCCATAATCCTTTATAGAAATATGCTTATGAATGTAAATATGACATAACTGGAATATGTTTTATGCTACATATGCCATGTAACATATCTCTGCAAAGGTTATGATCTACTGAATATAGTCATCCTATTTGTA
>NW_027425555.1:0-2186 GCF_003597395.2 Chelonoidis abingdonii
CAATTGTTCTAGTTTGAGACAAACCCTCTCACTTTTGCTGTATTCCTGTTATGAAATATCAGTGTGCTTCTAATACTCTTATATCGATAATTGCTTTCATTTCTTTTTTCTGCTATTTTTTTTTTTTTTTTTTTTTTTTTGAAGTATTGGATAGTTTAAGAGACTTTACTGTTAGCCAACAGGCTGAATATACACCTCTCAAAAATCTATTTTTTAGATGTTTACACTCATTTCAAGGGCAATATTCATTCTACTTTTGAACATTACAGTTTACTTCAGACCCAGTTGTGATCATAACAGAATATCATGCAGTATGCTATCCCACTAAAGGATTATTAAAATGTTTGGGGAAAAAAATCACACATCTTGGAAGTCATTTTTGCTCCGAGTTCTTCTTTCCTCTGGTTAGACACGTGGGGAAAATCTTTATCAACCACAGAACATTTTTAATTTGCTTTTCAAATAGCTTTATTCTGTCAACTCATCCATGAGAGTCGGTATTTGATGCAAACAGCTATACCTCTACCCCGATATAACGTGGTCCTCGGGAGCCAAAAAAAATCTCACTGCCTTATAGGTGAGACTGTGTTATATTGGGTTCGGTCCAGTCCGGCATACTGACAAGAGCCGGTACACTGTGCCAGACTGGACCGCCTTCCCCTACGGTGATTTAAAGGGGCTCAGGCAGGAATTTAAAGGGCCCGGGGCTCTTTGCAGCAGCTGGAGCCTCTGGCCCTTTAAATCACTGCCTGAGCCCTGGAGGGGATGTAAAGGGCCTGGCGCTCCAGCTGCTGTGGGGAGCCTCAGGCCCTTTAAATCACCACTGGAGCTCTGGCAGTGAGGCTCAGGTGGTGACTTAAAGGGCCAGGGGCTCCACACAAATTCGGATATAATGCAGTAAAGCAGCGGGGCTCCGGTGGCGCTTTAAAGGGCCCAGGGCTTCCCACTGTTTTACCGCGCTATATCCGAATTCCTGTTATATTGGGTCGCATTCTATCGGGGTAGAGGTGTATTTTCTTTCTTATGGAATACAGGTTCTTAGAAAGGATAGAAAAGCATTCCCACAGCTCTTTCATTCATAGTTAAGACTTCCTAGGAATCTCCTTCATTCCACATATGAAGGAGATGCAGCTGCCCTTAATATATATGATTTATCCTCAGAAGTGAAGAAATGGGAAAACTGGTTAAGTCCTTGAGCAGAAATCCTAGTGAATACTGCCACTAGACTTTCTTATCTTGTAATCACATTCTCGCTGAAGATACTAAAAACCCTAACTTTCCATAATTCAAAGTATTTTTAGTACCATTTCTCATAAAAAGTACATCAAGACTCACAAAGTCTTTAAAGAGTTATCACACAATGGTGGACTGGTCTGCATGAACCTATTACTAGAACAGTAAGGTTATAGGTTAACTTGGGATTGTACACACACACACACACACACAAAGATACCAGAACATTAACAAGTCTCACCTTGTTTGTTTCCCTTCCCTCAAATGTTATTTAGCATACAGACTCCTTGGGGTAAGGACGTTTTTTTGTGTTTGTGCAGTACCTAGCATGTTATTAGTACTGCCAGAAACAAATACTTGAGGGTGGGCAAGTATGTCACGAGGTCCAAAACACTTTCATTTGAGCTGTATTGAAAAAGGGCATAAATTTGCCTAACCATAAAGAGAACTCAGTCTTCATTTCCTCATAGGCCATCCTAAAAAAGGAGTGACCCTTAAAAGAACAATTTATCTTCCCCAAGTTTCTTTCTATGGAATAATCTATACCTGAGACACACAAGAAAAAGTGACCTTTGGAAGTCATTTAACACTAGAAATGTGTCAGAACTGACTGAAAAAGGATCCATCCTTAATTTCTTCCCTCAAGGTTAAGTTCAACTCCCTGACAAATACCTGTATTTTTCAATAGGATGATCTGTTTCTGAAGTGATGTGGTCAGCTTGAAATCTAGTTCTTTTCAAAACGTGAAGTTGTTTCAGGTATTATGCTACCCCAGGGACCTCTGGCAATATTTGTGGTTTTACAATCCTCCTCCTGGCTTTTTCAAGACATTTCTCTCCCCCTTCCCAAGAGGAAGGCCCACCAAACAAGGTGAAACTAGTTACCTAAGGAAGTTAAGTATACAAAGTGCTGTTAAATGAAAAATTTACTCTGAAGTGTTACATAGTATCAAA
>NW_027425556.1:0-1245 GCF_003597395.2 Chelonoidis abingdonii
GCAGCGCCTAAGCAGCAAAGGGGCTGGGGAGGGGCGAGTATTGTGCCATATGCTACTTCCACCTACAGACCCAACCTCTGCAGCTCCCATTGGCCAGGAACTGTGGCCAAAGGGAACTGTGGCAGCCAGCACTTGTGGCAGGAGCGTCATGCCGATCACCTTGACCCCTCAGCTGCCTTGGAGCTTCAGGGACGCATTGCTGAATAGGGAGCCCCTGCCAGCCCCACCAACACTACCCCCTGTGGAGCTCCAGGCCCTGCACCAGCAGGATCCTGGGCCATGCTGCCCAGCCCCTCCCTCGAGCCACCTCTCCCAACACCTGCAGCACCCTTGTCCCCCCACACCTCAGAACACCCACGACCACTCCCACACGTTTTAGTCATGGTTATTTTTAGTAAACGTCATGGACAGGTCACAAAAACCACACACAACCCACCCACCACAAACAAAAAAAACCTAAAAACAAAAAACAGGATTCCTTGTGACACCTTAGAAACGAACAAATTTATTTGGGCATAAGCATTTGTGGGCTAGAAGCCACTTCATCAGATGCATGGAGTGGAAAATACAGGAGCAGGTATAAATACATGGTAAGGCAACTCACATCTTTTCAAGTGTGAGGTCAGTCTAACAAGACAACTCAATTGACAGTGCAATATCAAGGGAAGAGAAATAACTTTTGAAGTGGTTATGAGAGTGGCCCATTTCAGATAGTTGACAAGAAGGTGTGTGTAACAGTAGGGGGAAATTAGTATTGGGGAAATTAGGTTTAGGTTTTGTAATGACTCAACCACTTCCAGTCTTTATTCAGGCCTAATCTGATGGTGTCCAGTTTGCAAATTAATTCCAGTTCTACAGTTTCATGTTGGAGTCTGTTTTTGAATTTTTTTTGGTCACAGAATTGCCACTTGTAGGTCTGTTACTGAGTGACCAGGAAGACTGAAGTATTCTCCTACTGTTTTTGAATGTTATGATTCCTGATGTCAGATTTGTGTCCATTTACTCTTTTGCATAGAGACTATCCAGTTTGGCCAACAAACATGGCAGAGGGGCTTTGCTGGCACACGATGGCATCTCTCACATCCGCAGACGTACAGATGAACGAGTCCCTGATGAGTATCAGAGGAGTAGCCATGTTAGTCTGGATCTGTAAAAGCAGCAAAGAGTCCTGTGGCACCTTATAGACTAACAGACATTTTGGAGCACGAGCTTTCATGGGTGAATACCCACTTTGTCGGATGCATG
>NW_027425557.1:0-3162 GCF_003597395.2 Chelonoidis abingdonii
CTAGTGAAAAAGTTTCTTCCTAAAATGCAAACTAAATCTCCCCCACTGCAACTTGAGACCATTACTCCTTGTTCTGTCATTGGGTACCACTGAGAACAGTCTAGATCCATCCTCTTTGGAACCCCCTTTCAGGTATTTGAAAGCAGCTATCAAATCCCCCCTCATTCTTCTCTTCTGCAGACTAAACAATCCCAGTTCCCTCAGCCTCTCCTCATAAATCATGTGCTCCGGCCCCCTAATCATTTTTGTTGCTCTCTGCTGGACTCCTTCATTGGGCCAGGCTTGGGCTCCCACTTTTTGCCAGAATGACTCCCGTGGCTCCTCTGCCCCAGACCTCTGGCCGAGACGTCACCCCCTTGGGAGCGACATGCCTGGCAGGGACGGGGCAGAGAGGCGGCACAGCCTTTGCCAATCTAGCTGGCGTTTATCAGTTGCCAGGATCCGGGACTGAAGGGGATTTGGGGTGGGTTTGGGACAGGGGCACGTAACTGAGAGCCCCAGGCTGGCAATGTCTCATCCCTGTGGGGCACTGGGATGAAGGTTTAGTTTGCATTGGTCCCCTCCAAAGGGGTTGCTGTTTGGTACCTGAAGGTCTGCTTCCCAGGTGAAGGGAAACTGAGGCAGGGCTCACCCAAGGCACCACACCTGGCCACAAGGGTCTGCACTAGCACAGCCTGCGCTATAACCAATCAGCTTCTCTCCAGCACCTGGCTGGCCAAGGAGGCTCGGCACACAGGGATCATGCCCCAAGTGGGCATACTATTGTTCTAATGCAGGGTTAATGTGGGGCAGGTTGTAGGTGCCAGGTGGCATAAGACCACAAGAAGGGCCAGCCTGGATCACAGCTGGGGCTGGGCTCCCAGGCCCTGCCCTGTCCTTCAAGGGCTGTGACATACCAAAGTACAATCCAAACTATTGAGCAGCTGTGTCACTCCTGCCCTGCACCCTCGGGTGCCTTACAATGCCTTGCTGAAATAGCTCCCACGTAGGCCACTCACAAACAGCCACTGGCGTGCAAGCCCCACCCTGAGTACCTATGTGTAACTGCACCCGGCCAGCAACACCCTCGTTATATTGCAGGGTGGCCCTGACACACCCCCAGTCCCATATTTCCCCCAGAAAGCTATGTCCTGTGCCGCCCAGCCCTCTCCTGGACAGCGCAAGTTACATTCAGTCCATTGTTCCTTTCAGAGAATAATACGCACACAACTCATCACCCCAAATGGAGTTTCCCAACACTTCAGTTTAAACACATTGGATCAGCTAAAACAATAACGTTTATTAACTACAAAGAGAGAGATGTACAAGTCAGATATGGATACAAGAAAACTAAAGATAAGACATCTACTAATCCCTAACATAACAAACTATATCCGGATCTCCCTGCATGCATTCAGCAGTCTTACTGACCCAAATGCCAGTCAGGACCCCTCTCCCAAAGTCCAACAAATGTTCCTTTGTTGCTTCTGGTGCCGTGAATGCGAAGAGCAGGGAAAGAGAGCAGGGTGCCTTGAGGTGTTTTTCCCTCCTTTTTATAGTTTCTGTCCGCCTCTTGAAAAACATTTGCAGCTGGGCACTAGGAGACGAAAAATCTGTGTGGAAGGATGTTTCCTGCTGTTTTTTTTCCCCACATGTTTGACCTGACTTTGTCTTCCCTTCTTGCTTGATGATTCTGTTTACTGCATAAGTGCAAATTAAGCAGCACACACATTCTGGCTGGACACTGCCAGCTTCATCCTGGCCATGGACCCCACACTGAGGGCAAAACACTAACTGGGCTCCCCCCTAGACCCTGCCCTCCAAGAGCTCCCAGTGCCTCCCCCGCCAGCAACAGCCTTTTGGGAATGGGCTGGACGTGTGGCTGAGGGGAGGCTATTTGGGGTCAGGGCTTGAGAGGGAGGTGCTGAGCCCCCAACAGCCGGGGAGCCATCTGGCTGCATGTCCCATCTGCACCCCAACCAGTGCCCCCGCCCCGGGGATCCTACAAGTGGGAGCCAAGCCCCCACTGGGAACGATGGGGCAGGGCAAGTCGTGTCACATGGGGGCAGGGCTGGGGCCTGTCCCTGTGGAGCCCTCGCACTAGCAAAGGGGTTCATGGCCCAGCCTGGCTGGGCAAGGTCCTCCCACTCCCCACCGTGCCAGGTTCAGGGCATCTCTGCTGAGCGAGCTCCCCCCACTATTGCAAAAGCGGCTTGGGAAATAAACGGCTCCTTGTGGTGACGGTGGCGCAAGGGCTGTGGGACCGGAAGGCCTCACTCCTGAGCCTCAGAGCTACCAGTCACTTCAGCCCTGGCTGGGCTTCCCCTGTGGGCACAACCGTGACTTGAGAAATAAATGGACCTTGCGGCACAAGAGCTGCAGGGCCGCCGGCCTCAGTCCCCGAAGGAGCAACCGCTGGCAGCCTCATCTCAGGCAGGGAGCGGGCCAGGGCCTCCCTCCGGAGACCCTCACCTTTTCTATGGGGGAAGGGACCTCCCTGTCTGTGGCTAGGCAGCGCTGCCCAGAGATGGGGGCAAGTGGGGCAATTTTCCCCAGGCCCTGGGCCTCACAGGGGCCCCTACGAGACTATAGTATTCTATAGTATTGCAACTTTCTTTTATGGAAGGGGCCCCCAAAATTACTTTGCCCCAGACCCCCTGAATCCTCTGGGCAGCCCTCGGCTAGGGCTGGATTAGCCTTTTGCTGGCCTGGCTCCAAACCTATTTATGAGCCCCCATGGGGAACACATGTAAAAGCCAGGAGATGGACACAGCCTTGGACCCCCATCCCAACTGCACCCCCCCCAGGGACTCCCATCCTGACTGCACGCCTTGTCTCAGGGACCCCCATCCTGACTGCACCCCCTGCCCCTGGAAACCCCCATCCTGACGGCACCTCCTGTCTCAGGGACTCCCATTCCAACTGCACCTCCTTCCCCTGGGGACCCCCATCCCGACTGCACTCCCTTCCCCTGGGGACCCTCATCCTGACTGCACCCCCTGCCCCGGGGACCCTCATCAATTGCATCCCTTGCCACTGGGGACCTCTACCCCAACTGAACCCCCTGCCCCAGGGGACCTCCATCCCAACTGCATCCCCTGCCCTTGGACTTCTGCCTCAGTTGCACCTCTTTCCCCAGGACCCCCATCCCTATTTCACCCCCCTGCCTGGAGACCCCCCCCC
>NW_027425558.1:0-1610 GCF_003597395.2 Chelonoidis abingdonii
CCCCAAGCCTATCCAACCCCCCGTTCCCTGACCATCCCCCCCCAGAACCTCTGCCCCATTCAACCACCCCCTGCTCCCTGTCCCCTGACTGTACCTCGGGCCTCCCATCCCTTACACAACCCCTCAACCTCAGCCCCAGCCCACTTACCATGCCGAGCAGAGCATGCAGAGCAGTATGTCTGGCTGCTGTGCTGGCCAGAGGCAGACACGCTGCCACTCTGCTTGGCAGGAGCACGCAGCTCTGCCGCCCAGAGCACTGCCCGCACAGCGGCGTGGCTCTGTGGGGGAAGAGGGACAGCGGGGGAGGGGCTGGGGGCTAGCCTCCCCGGCTGGGACCTCAGGGAGCAGGCAGGACAGTCCCGTGGGGTGTAGTTTGCCCACCTCTGCTTTACTGTCTCGTTGCAAGGCATGTTTTCCAGACCTTCCTCAATTACGCTTATAGCTCATCTCCAAACCCTCTCCAATTTTTTAATAGTGTTTTAAAAATGTGAACACCAGGACTGGCCAGTCTACTACTGGTGAATTCATTGGTGCCATATACTGAGGTCCTATCAGCTACTTCCTCCTGATCAGTATTCCCATTTATGCACAGGAATCATGTTCATCAGGATTCATGCTGCTTTTACCACAGTATCATACTGGCTTTCAATGGGGATTCCCTAAGATCTTCTCAGAGTCATTCTTTCCATAATGCAGTCCCCCTTTCATAAGTGTGGCCTACATTTTTGGATGAAATCCTAGTCCCATTGAATTCAATAGCAAAATTCCCATTCACTTCAATAAGGCCAAGATGTTACTTTTTACTCCTTGATATCCGACCTTGCATTTAGCTGTATTAAAACACATATTTTTTGATTGTGCCCAGTTTACCAAGCAACTCAGATCACTCTGAGTTAGCAACCTTCCTCCTCATTATTTACCACCCCACCAGTCAGCTGAAAACTTTATCAGCAAGAATTTTTTTATTTTCTTCCAGGTCACTGATGATAATAATGAATAGTGTACAACTGGGAACCAGCCCCTTCAGGCCCCACTTGTTGACAATTCCCCATTATTAACGTAAGAATGGCCCTACTTGGTCAGACCAGTATCCTATCTTCCAGCAGTGGCCAGTGCCAGGTGCCCCAGAGGGAATGAACAGAACAGGTAATCATCAAGTCGTCCATCCCCTGTTGCTTATTCCCAGCTTCTGGCAAACAAAGACTAGGGACAGCATCCCTGTCCATCCTGGCTAATAGCCATTGATGGACTTATCCTCCATGAATTTATCTAGTTCTTTTTTGAATCCTGTTATGGACTTGGCCTTCACAACATCCTCTGGCAAGGATTTTTACAGGTTGACTGTGCATTGTGTGAAGAAATACTTCCTTTTATTTGGTTTAAACTTGCTGCCTATTAATTTATTTGGTGGCCCCTAGTTCTTGTGTTATGAAAAGTAGTAAACAACACTTTCTTATCTACTTTCTCTACATCAATCATGATTTTATAGGACTCAATCATATTTACCCTTAGCCATCTCATTTCCAAGCTGAAAAGTCCCAGTCTTATTAATCTCTCCTCATACGGAAGCCGTTCCATACCCCTAATCATTTTTGTTGCCCTTTTCTGAA
>NW_027425559.1:0-1411 GCF_003597395.2 Chelonoidis abingdonii
TGGGGGAGAGCAGTGCCCGTGCTGGGAGGGAGGGTTGGTAGGGTGTAGGAGGGGAGTTGTCACGGGGTAATTGGCATTAGTAGGTGTGACCGTCTGTACCCCAAAGCAACCCCCTTCCCCCCCCATATTCCCCATTCTGGTACAGAGCATCCCTTGTGAGGTGTCATTTTAAAAGTGGGGATGGGGGGGCAGGTTAATTCCTGCTGGCGCCAGCTACCAGGGGCACATGCTTGATTCAAATCCGCCCGGGTTTACACAGCTCGGCTTGGGGGTTGGGTTTATTGCGTCGGGATCTGGACGCTCCCCGACCATCGCTCTGTCGGTGGGTCATCAGTCTGGTTCCAGTGGGACCTAAAACCCATGGGCTTGCGGGGTCGAGGTGCTGGGGAAATCTGATGGCTCGTCCTCTCTACGGATGGGGGGAATAAACTGACCCCGGCCGGGCGCTGACCGGGGCGGCTGGTACCGCTCTGGGGTGCAGGGCTGGGGAGAAGCCGCTGTGGAAGTGCAGCTGCAGGGGGTTGCGAGGTCTGCAGCCAAGGGGGCCAGGCTGCACCGGGGGCTGGTCAAGGGGGCTGCAGAGGGGGCCAGGCCCGGCTAGGGGGGCTGCAGAGTGGGCAAGGCTGCACTGGGAGCAGGGCGGGGGGCTGCACAGGGGGCCGGCTGGGGGGCTGCAGAGAGGGCCAGGCCTGGCTGAGGGGACTGCCGGGGGGGCTGCACTGGGGGCCAGGCTGCACCGGATGCCGGCCAGGGGGGCTGCACCGGGGGCTGGTCAGGGGGGTTGCAGAGGGGGCCAGGCTGCATTGGGGGCCGGCAGGGGGTCACCTTTGCGGATGTTGCCGTCGGGCGCTGGCCCGAACTCGCCAGCCGTCAGCAGGAAGCAGGCGCGGTCACGGCTGTAGCGTTCGTGGGCCGCGGGCGTGACGGGCGACTTGTCCTCGGGGGACAGGGCCTGGTCGATGGTGGGACAGTCCTCGTTGGCCAGCGCCGCCTTCGCCGCGTCGCCGTTCTGCTTGGAGTCTGCCAGCGACACAGCCCGGGTCAGGGGAGCCGAGACCCCTCCCCAGGGGAGAACCCAGGAGTCCGGGCTCCCAGCCCCCCCCCCAGCCTATCGCTGGGTATTATCTGGGTGAATCCACAGCAGTGAGTAGCCAAAGGGCGGCAGGGAGGGGGGGATGGGCTGGCCACACATGTCCAGAGCCCCCGCTCCCCCAGTGATGCCCTTCTGCTGCGGGGAGCCCCCTGAGCACCCCAAAGAAGACTCCGTCCCCCCTGACATTTTCATGTACCTGCTCTGCCTGTGTCCAAGATTATCCTTCCCTCCCAGAGAATGAACCTAGGTGTCCTGGCCCCCCCACTTCACCCCCATTCCTCTCCCAGAGCCTGGGAATGAACCCAGGCATCCTGCCCC
>NW_027425560.1:0-1719 GCF_003597395.2 Chelonoidis abingdonii
TTGGGGCTTTGTCTTATATAGGCACCAATTACCCGCACCTAGAGTGACCAGACAGGAAGTGTGAAAAATCAGGACAGGGGGTGGGGGTGGTGGGTAAAAGGAGCCTATATAAGAAAAAGACTCCAAAATTGGGACTGGCCCTATAAAATAAGCATATCTGCTCACCCTACCCCAGCCCCCTGTCCTGATTTTTCACACATCTGGCTAACCCGAACCCAGCCCTGTGTGACATTCCAATCCTGGCTCGCTGTGGAGGAAGTGAGTTACTTTCACCTTCATTCCTCAGCAGGCAGGCAGCCAGCCTCCTCCCCCCACCTACCCCCCAGCACCTCACCCAACCCAGCCCTGATGGAGGTGAGGGAGGAGAGAGGGAGGGATGCTCCTGGGGAGGAGGGAGAAAGGAGAGGGTGCTCCATGGGGCAGCGGGGAAGAAGAATGGATGTTATGGGGAACAACAAAGGATACTGGTTCCAGAGCTGCAGAGCCTGCCTCACCTCACCTCACCTCACCTCAGCCAGGGCTAAAGAGAGTCACACTCACAGGTAAGCTCCTTCCCCAACCTCTACCCCCACCCCTACCCCTTCCCACAGACCCCAGCAGCCAATCCCTCCCTCAGACTGTGCAGCATTCTGCTCTCTCTAGGACCCAGCAGCCCTGCTCTTACATGCTCCACTGCTTCCCATCTGTCTGGGCTCCCGGCAGAGCGGTGCCCCCAGACCTAGAGGTGCCCTAGGCTACTGCCTATGGCTAAGGACGGCGCTGGCACCACCCGCAGTGCCACAGCCCCCAACAGCTCTGAGCTCAGGAGCTGCCTGTGCCATGTCTCACCTTCATCAGCACTGCAGCATCTAGCACTAAGCAGCCATGTCTCACACACACCCCCCCACACACACAGGCACCAGCCTCCGCTATGGCGTGCCAGTGAACCCTCCACCAGCCCCACCTCACCCCTGGAAAGACACCATCTGGTTACATAGTCGTTACCCATTTAGCAAAGGTCAACAGTGGGGGAGGGCAACTGTGGTGCCCCATCCTGCTGCCCAGTGCCCATTGCCCCCAGGCCTAAACACATAGCATGGGTGTCTTTCACATAGGCCTCCCCCTTGAATGGAGACTGCTTTCCATCACTGACCCTTCCCCAGCACCTCTCCAGGCCATTCTGTGCCCTGCCAGTCAAACACTGACTTGCCCATCTCTCTGACCCCAGCGGCCTTTCTGTAGCCGCTGCCCGCTGATGTGGGGGGCCAGCAACGTCAGCTACAGGCTGCAGAGAAGTGCTGGAGGTGCGCCTTTGTTGGGGGGTGTTAGAGAAGCTAAGGGTTGAATGGCCCCTGGTGATGTCCCTCTCACCTCCAGATGTGGGGGCGCTCCCAAGCAGGGAAGCTTGTCCTCTCAACATCCAGCCTGTGCCTGTTTGCAAGAGGCCTGCAAGCTTTCAAATAGCCAACTTTCAGTGGCATGAAAATCCAGTTACAGCTATTAGCATGCGTTAAGCATGGCCCTGTGCAGAGTGCACTCGATACACAGAGCGGAGTCGGCTGGGAGATACGAAAGGTTCATTGGGGGGCCAGTTCTGAATGCAGTTCTACACACGTACTTATTAAGCTACCAGACCAGCTGTAAACTTGGTGGCTTTATAAAAAGGCAGAGAGGAGTTTTATTTTAATATAAGATTCCAAGGCTAGTGGGGACAAACAAGCACCTGACCTCCTGTATAAC
>NW_027425561.1:0-1618 GCF_003597395.2 Chelonoidis abingdonii
CATTTTATTGAGATTATTAGGGATCTTTATGAGGATTGTTTTACACGGGTGTGGGTGGGTGCTAGTTGTACAGAGTCTATTTTAATAAAAAGGGGGGTTAAGCAAGGTGACCCTCTGTCCCCCATTTTATTTAATATTGCCTTGGATCCACTTTTAACGAAATTAGAGAGGGAAGGGAGTGGTTTTTATGTACAAAGCAATATGGTCACATCATTGGCTTTTGCTGATGACGTGGCTATTTTAAGTAGTTCGTATCTCGGGATGCAGAGGAATTTGGGGATTTTAGAGAAATTTTGTGAGAGTACTAACCTTCGAGTTAATGTTAATAAGACTAAGGGTTTCCACATTTTAACTAAGTATAAAATGTATGTAGTTAATCCTAAGGATAATTGGCAGTTAGGGAAAGAGATGATTGAGTATGTCCAACCAGGGAGTTTTGAGAAATATTTAGGTGCTAAGATTGATCCGTGAATTGGGGTAGGAGGATCGGGATTGAAAGAAAAGTTGGTTGAGTGGAGCGATAGATTGATGGAAGCCCCATTGAAACCAGGTCAGAAGTTATCGATTTTACAAATTTATGTTTTACCGAAATTATTTTATAATTTGCTTTTAGTGGAGCCTTCTTTTAATCTATTGGAGGATTTAGATTTGTTAGTTAGGAAGAAAGTTAAGGAGATTTTACATTTGCCTCAGTGTACAACAGATGGTTTATTTTATTCTAGAGGCAGGGATGGGGGGTTAGCTTTGACGAGGTTTAGCATACAGATTCCCAATATGTTGCTCCGTAAGTGGAGGCGTCATGTGGTTTCTAAGGACAGTTGGGTTGATCTATCATATTTGTATGCAGGAGATAATTTGATTGATAAAATAATGGAACTTGGTGCTGTTACCCCTCATCCCAGGAAATGGAGAGAGGAAGAGTTTTTGCGATGGTCTAGGATGAGATGTCAGGGTATAGGAGTAAAGTATTTTCAGAATGATAGGATTAGCAATACCATTTTTAAAAGGTTGGATAAGATTAAGCCTCCAGTATATATTGCGGCTTTGCAGCTTCGGGCCAATGTTTACCCAACAAGGGAGACATTGTCGAGAGGTAGAATTGGACACAATGCGTTATGTAGGTGGTGTGGAAAAGTTAAAGAAACTGTTCCTCACATCAGTGGACAATGTTATAAGACTAAAGAGATGAGAATTAAGAGGCATAATAGGGTAGTTTCGGCCTTAGTGGATAAGGTGGGGAAGTTAGGTTGGAAGGTACTGGTGGAACCGCATCTGAGGAATAGTAAAGGAGACCTTAGAAAGCCAGATATTGTTTTTGTTAAAGGAGATACTTCTGTGGTGGTCGATGTCACGGTGAGATGGGAGGACAACGAAGGGAGTCTGGAGCAAGCCCATGAGGATAAGGTGACATATTATCTCGAATTGGAGAACGAGATCAAGACCTTAATGGGAGGTAAAAATGTTCACTTTTTTGGGTTCGTGGTTGGGGCGCGTGGCAAATGGAGTGAGAGGAATGAGGATTTATTGAAAGTTTTAGGTATGGATAGAGGGAAAAATTTTAAAGAAAGTATATGTAGGATGGTCTTATATTCTACTGTAGATATGATGGCAATATTCA
>NW_027425562.1:0-1538 GCF_003597395.2 Chelonoidis abingdonii
TGTATGTCTCCTGCTCTGTTTACCCACATTCTGCCATGTACTTCATGTTATAGCAGTCTCACATTATGACCCAGCACATGTTGTTCATTTTAAGAACACTTTCGCTGCAGATTTCACAAACATAAAGAAGGAACCAATGTGAGGTTTCTAAAGATAGCTACAGCCCTTTACTCAAGGTTTAAGAATCTGAAGTGCCTTCCAAAATTTGAGAGGGAGGAGGTGTGGAGCACGCTTTCAGAAGTCTGAAAAGAGCAATGCAGAAACTACAGAATCTGAACCACCAAAAAAGAAAAAATCAACCTTCTGCTCATGGCATCTGACTCAGATGATGAAAACAAATATGTCTCAGTCCACACTGCTTTGGACTGTTATCGAGCAGAACCTGTCATCAGCATGGATGCATGCCCCCAGAATGGTAGCTGAAGCATGAAGGGATATAGGAATCTTTAGCGCATTTGGCTTATAAATATCTTGCGACGCCAGCTTCAACAGTGCCACGAGAATGCTTGTCCTCACTTTCAGGTGACATTGTAAACAAGAAGCGGGCAAGCATTATCTCCTGCAAATGTAAACAAATTTGTTTGTCTGAGTGATTGGCTGAACAAGAAGTCAGACTGAGTGGACTTGCAGGCTCTGAAATTTTACAGAAATGATTGGGGTATGGAACAGCTTCCGTATGAGGAGAGATTAATAAGACTTTTCAAGCTGAAAAGAGACAAATGGGGGGTGGGGGAGGACACGATAGAGGTCTATAAAATCATGACTGTGTCGAGAAAGTAAATAAGGAAGGCTTATTTACTCCTTCTCATAACACAAGAACTAGGGGTGACCAAATGAAATTAATAGGTAGCAGGGTTAAAACAAACAAAAGGAAGTATTTCTTCACACAATGCACAGTCAACCTGTGAAACTTTGCCAGAGGATGTTGTAAAGGACAAGATTGTAACACAGTTCAAAAAAGAACTAGATAAATTGATGGAGCATAGGTCCATCAATGGCTATTAGACAGGATGGGCAGGGATGGTGTCCCTGGCTTCTGTTTGCCAGAAGCTAGGAAAAGAAGACGGGATGGATCACTTGATGATTACCTGTTCTGTTCATTCCCTCTGGGGCACCGGCCATTGGCCACTTGTCATAAACAGATAGCTAAGGGTTAATGTCTCTTTTACCTGTAAAGGGTTAACAAACAGTGACCTGCAACATCTGACCAGAGGACCAATCAGGAAACAAGATACTTTCAAATCTTGGTAGAGGGAAGCCTTTGTTTGTGGTTTTTGGGCTTTGCTTTGTTCTCTCCGAGTCCTGGAAGTGACTAGACGTGCAACCAGGTTTCTTGCTAATCTCCCTGCTACAGTCTCTTACATATTCAGAATAATGAGTATTAAGTAGAAAGGCGGTTATAGTCTTTTAAATTGTTTTTATTTGCAGATATGTAGTTTGCTGGAAGTGTGTTAAATTGTATTTTACTGGGGGGAGGCTTTTCTCTCTGGTGTCTATAAGCTGAAAGACCCTGTAATATTACATCTTGTATTTACAGA
>NW_027425563.1:0-5856 GCF_003597395.2 Chelonoidis abingdonii
TCCTTACCNGTTGCAGCCACTTGAACGCTGGGATAGCTGCCCACAACGCACCACTCCCAACAGCACTGCAAATGCTGCAAATGTGGCCACACTGCAGCGCTGGTAGCTGTTAGTGTGGCCGCACTGCAGCGCTGTTCCTACACAGCTGTACGACCACAGCTGTAACTCCCAGCGCTGCACATTTCCAAGTGTAGCCATACCCTGAGTGCCACTGAAATTCAGCTCGCGTGCTGCCTTCGGCACCAGTGCCATATGTTGCCTACCCCTGCAATAGGCCCTCCACAGTTATATTTCATATTTCTAGTTTCAGATACAAGAATGATACATCCATACAAATAGGATGAGCACACTCAGTAGATTATAAGCTTTGTAATGATACCTTACAAGAGACCTTTTGCATGAAGCATTCTCCAGTTATATTATATTCACACTCATTAGCACATTTTCATAAAATCATATAGAGTGTGTTTTAAGTATACTTAAGTGTTTTAAGTAGAATTTTAAGTATACTTAAAATTCCTCTTTTCTGGACAGGGCATCTGCTACCCAGTTCCTCTTTAATATGTATAATCTCCATGTCAAATTCCTGCAGGACCAGGCTCCCGCGTAGCAGTTTGGAGTTTGTTCCCTTAGTCTGGTGAAGCCAGACCAAAGGTGAATGGTCAGTTAGAATTCTGAACCTCCTATTGAAGAGGTAAGCCCTTAGTTATTTGATGGCCCACACAGTGGCATAGCACGCCTTCTCTATAACACAGTAATTCTGTTCAGCAGGGGACAGCTTTTTGCTTAGGAAGGCAATGGGATACTTCTTGCTGTCTTCCTCTGTCTGCATCAGCACAGCACCCAACCCTGTGTCTGATGCATCAGTGCACAATTCAAAAGGCTTATTGAAGTCAGGGCTGGCCAGCACAGGCTCTGCAGACAAAAGTGCTTTTACCTTGTTGAAGCCTTTCTGGGAAGCTTCTGACTAAATTACTTTATTAGGTTGATGCTTTTTACATAAGTCTGTGATTGGGGATACAATGTCACTGAAGCCCTCCACAAACCTCCAGTAATAGTTTGCCAAGCCTAGAAGGATTGGACTCAGGGCTACCCTTACCATGAGACGAACTGAGGCGGCCACCTCCGGTGCCAGACTAGGGGGGAAGGGGGGTGCCGCTAGGACCCATAGTGTAGAAAATGATGTCTGCTGCTGATGCATATGTATTCTCTCTGCTCTAGATGCACAGAGATTGAGTGCTCTGCTAAAGGAAGGAGGGCAGAAGAGACATAACAGGCAAGCAGGAGAAAAGGTGAGAGGGAATAACAGAAAGCAGCAGGAGCTGCAGGGAGAGAGAGGAGGAGGAGCCTCTTTTGTACCTCTCTAGCCACCCACAGGAGCCTGGACTGATTCACACCAGCTTCTCAGGGAGCTTCCTGTTTCCTGCTGCTTCCCTGAACCCACTTGAGGTGAACAGGCAGTCAACTGAAGTGGTAGGAGCCAATTAAGCCCTTAAGACGCTGATATCTTCCCTCACTCAGGCCCTGCTACCAGCCTGCTAATTTGTCCCCTTCAACTGAGTGTTGAGAGCCACTCTAGCTGGCACAGAACAGCAGTCATGAGTGAAAGAAGAAAACGCCCCTCTGGGGCAGCATTCAGAAGAAGAAAGAAAGTAAAGGAAGCTTTTCTATCTAAGTAGGAAGGAGCTCTCCAGAGATATATAGACACAAATGTTCACGGTGAGCCTTCTGGCCCCAGTGATGATGTGAGTGGTGAGGAGATGCCTGATCTTCCAGTTAGTCAGAGTGCAGGTGACCTGGCAGCTACTGCAACAACCATATCTCCATCTCAAATGGATGTAACCATGAACATTCCTGAAGAAAAGTAGATCAGAGAAGAGTGTGGTGGAGGCGCAAGAAACAGCTGCTGCTTTTAAGTCTAGATGATCCAGAACGGTGAACCCACTTGAGCAGTAGCCTGAGGGACTTCCTGTACTGCATGGGCCATAGCATGAAAAACGTCGTGTTCCCCAAAGACAATGAAAATAGAAATTTCCATCCAACACATTACTGGCATGAAATCCCCAATGGTGACAAAGTGGAGAGGCCGTGGCTTATTTACTCAAAAACCCAGAATGCTCCATACTGTTTTTGTTGCAAACCCTTCCAGTCTAATGTTCCAGCCACATTGGGTTCTACAGGAACAACGGACTGGAAAAATCTGGCTAGAAATCTGGCATGCCATGAGAAGGCAGCAAATCACCAGCAAATCTGGCATGCCATGAGAAGGCAGCAATCATTCCATAGGTGGAAAGCGCTTGAGATGAGACTGAGGTTAAAGGCCACCATAGATGATCAGCATCAAGATCAGCATCAAGATCAGCTGTATGGGCCTAACAATGGAAACTCCCTTAAAATTGTGGAGCTGATGGCTGAGTTTGATGCTGTATTCCAGGAGAGATCAAGGCTACAATAATGGTGCCAACATGAGAGGAAAGAACAGAGGAGTGCAGACATGGATCCGAGAGTTAAACCTGCAAGCTTTTTTTGTCCCATGCAGTTCTCATTCATTGAACTTGGTGGTCAGTGATGCAGCCTCAGCTTCTAGTGAGGCTGCTGAATTTTTTAATGTAATTCAAAGCATCTCTGTATTTTTTTCTTCATCAACTCATCGATGGCAAATTTTGAAGCAACATCTGGTAACATCCTCTCTGACACCAAAACCACTGAGTGCCACACGATGGGAAAGTCGAGTGGAGGCGATAAAGCCTGTCAAACACCAAATTGGGAAGATAGATGATGCCATAGTTGCCATTATGGAGGATAATGGTATGACAAGAACTGTTCGTGGGAGAACAGCGGCAGAGGGAAATGGAATCACCAAAAACATACAGAACTTCAAATTTCTGTGTGGCTTAATGTTGTGGCATGACGTACTGTTTGAAATAAATGTTATAAGCAAGAGACTCCAAGGTGTTGACCTTGATATATCTGGTGCAATGGAACAACTGGACAAAGCAAAGTCATACCTACTGTCTTACTGGTCAGATGAGGGATTTCAAAACGTTCTGAAGAGTGCACAGAAGTTGGCAGAGGCACTTCACAATGAAGCTATTTTCCCACCCATTCAAGAATACAAGTCACCCAAGAAGACGACATTTTGATTATGAGGCACGGGATAATCCCATAAGAGACCCCAAACAACAATTCAAAGTTGTATTCTTTAACCAGGTCCTAGATTGTGCAATATAGTCAGTTGAAGAACATTTCCTGCAGCTCAAGGAACACAGCAGTATATTTGGGATGTGTAGGATATTCCAAAACTCCTCACTATACCTGAAGAAGACCTACACCAGCAATGCAGGGCACTAGAGACAGTGTTGACACATGATGACGTACAATACTGATGCGAGAGATTTAGGTGATGAACTTAAAGCCCTTTCAAGATACATTTCAGCAGGATCAACTCCAAAGGCTGTTCTGGAATATACGTGCACAAATAAGATGACCACCCTCTTTCCAAATGCTTTTGTTGCTCCGCGCATACTTCTAACACTTCCTGTAACAGTTGCTAGTGGAGAACACAGCTTCTCCAAGCCGAAGTTAATAAAAACACATCTACGCTCAACAATGACACAGGAGAGGCTGGTCGGCCTTGCAACCATCTCAACAGAGCATGAGCTGGCCCAGACTGTGGACCTTCCGGAAGCAGTTCAAATCTTTGCAACCAAGAAGACACGGAAAGCATCACTTTGATTATTCAAACAGATAAAAATGCCAGTGTTTACTATGCAGACAAGAAAAGTTACATTTGCTGTTCAGGCGTTTGAAAGTGAAGCGTTACTTAAAATTTTTGAACAAGGCATTTTACGTTGTTAGGTCTCCTTTACTGGGGTAGGTAGCAGAGCAGAACCATGAGAGGAGTAGAACAGGAAGAAGGCAGAATTGAGACCTTTCAAAGTTTTGGCCCAAGCGAGGAGGAATGGGGGTGTCATTTGCGCTCCCCGCCTCAGGTGAACCGGCCCTGATTGGACTTGCCTTTTAATCTGGGGATATGGGCCATTTTACAATGGCTTCCACCTTAAGAGGGTCGGGGGATATTTTGCTCGCCCCTACTCAGTGCCCCAGATAAGGGACTTTGGCTGCCCCTATCCTGCACTTAGAGGGCTTCACCGTTAGCCCAGCTTCATTGAGCTTTGATAGCACGACTTCCAGGTGCTCCTTGTGGTCACCCCAGGTGTTGCTGAATACAGCAATGTCATCTCTGTATGCCTCAGCATAATGCTGCAAACCATTTAACTCTCTGCTGATCAGTCTCTGGAAGGTTGCACCAGCGTTTACCAGACTAAAAGGTAAGACTGTAAATTCATAGAGCCCTATACCAATGATAAAAGCTGATTTTTGTTGTGCCTCCCCCTCCAGAGGGATCTGCTAGTAACCTTTGGTCAGACCAAAGGTACTGAGGTACTTGACTTGGCTCAGCACATCCAGCATTCCATCAGTCCTTGGCACGGCATATGCATCTGTTACAGTGACAGCACTGAGTTTCCTATGGTCTGCACAAAATCTAACAGTGCCATCCCTCTTGGGGACCAAGACCACAGGGGAAGGCCACGCACTGTCAGAATCCTTAATCACCCCCAGGTCCGACATGCTTTGTATCTGAGCCCGAATTTGCTCCTTCACTTTGCCAATGGCCCTGCAAGACCTGGAAGGGGGAGGCTGAGCCCCTTTCATGAGGATTCTATGGGACAACAAGTGCGTCCTCCCTGGTGTGTTGGAAAAAACCTCACTGTACTTCTGCAGCGTTGACAACGCTTCCTTCCTTTCGACTGGTGTCAGCTCACTACAGATTTCCATACTTTCCAGGGTTGACCCATCTTGGCATTGAGCCATCAGATCAGTGAGTGGCTGTGCCTCAGTTTCCCCTTTGACACAACAGGTCATGTTTACTCTACTGTGATAGGCCTTGAGTCTGTTTACATGTACCAATTGCAGCACAGTATCATCAAGGGACTTTTTAACTTTGTAAGTGTCCTCACTCACCACTTCTACCACTTCAAAGAGCCTCTCCCAGGAGTTTTGCAACTTGAAGCTTTTTGCAGGATTGAGTACCATGACCAAATCTCCTATGTTAAAAGAGCGTTTACAAGTATTTTTATCATACCAAGCCTTTTCCTTGGCCTGACTGCTCTGGAGGTTGTTTTGGACAATTCCCATCATGTCTTTCAACTCCCTCCTGAACTTCTGGACATACTCAGTGATGGGTTCCTCCCTCACCGTGTTGCATCCTTCCCAGGTATCCCTGATGAGATCGAGAGATCCCTTCACTTTCCTCCCATACAAAACGTCAAAAGGGGAAAATCCTGTGGACTCGTAGGGTACCTCCTGTAGGCATACAGCAGGAAAGGCAATAACTCGTCCCAACTCTGGCCCCTTTTCTTGGCATACATCCACAGCATGGATTTTAGGGTCCCATTGAACCTTTCCACCAGCCCATTGGCCTGCAGGTGGTAGGGGGCCACCTTAAGCTGTTTCACTCCACATACCTTCCATAGCTCACTGAACAACTGTGACATAACGTTTGAACCCTGATCAGACAAAATGTCCTTAGGGAAGCCCAGACTAACATGGCTACCCCTCTTATACTCTGCTGAATATGGTGAGCAGGGCTCTTGCAACTTTCTCAACTTCTATGTTACACAGCGCGATTGCCTCTGGATACCAAGTGGCGAAGTCTACCACCACTAAGCTATACTTGTTCCCCCTCTGAGTGGGGTGCGGCATAGGACCCACAATGTCTATTGCCACCCTTTGGAACGCCTCCTGGATGACAGTCAAGGAACACAGCAGAGCCTTCTGGGGTCTTCCCAGTTT